>NW_006239105.1:1115509-1146519 GCF_000226075.1 Solanum tuberosum
TCCATAGTTCCCAATTACTAGTGTGCGTGTTATGGAATTGTCGAAAGTAAAATTAAAAACTTAAATATTATATTAAGTGTCTAGGTTCATTTGTCATTTGAGGTGTTCATCATGAAATGTTCATGAGTTATGATTCAGTCGAAGTCAGTACTAAGTGTTGTGTTCATTAGATAATGTTCATCAGTTATGATTCAGTCGAAGTTAGTAATTTTAATTATATATGTTATGTTATTAGTCTATTGTCATGATGATTTTATCCTTTGAATTGCATAACATATAATCTCTTCTTTATCAACATATATCAAGATATTACAAACTTTTAGAAAAAACGTGATATGCCTATATTATCATATATCGCGCTAGAATTTATTTCTACAATACTCTCAAGAATCTCCTCCAGATTACGCAACCCATGCAGTATTAGTTACTCAAGCATTGGAAAATTATCATTACCTGCTTCCCTCCTTTGCAGATCTGCTTCTACAATTCGTAGATATTTTAATTTGTGAAACACAACATCTTCATTTAGGGTCCAATCTGTTCCAGCGAATGCATAAAATCGTTCGAGATTGGGTAAATTAGCTAGCAAAGTCATGACTTCCCATGGTATACAAGTACCTTTTAAGGAAAATATCCCTAGAGAAAATCATGATCGGGTCAATTGATTGTAAAATCTTTAGCTCTTTTAGATTTGGAGTTCTTCTTATGATTTCCGCAGCAAAAGGAGAATAATAAAGATAAAGTATGTTCAAGTTATTGAAAAGCAAAGTTTTTTCTTCAATACCATGATTTTCTGCCTCAAGAAGATTAGATATATATATATTAGCAAAGTTATTCAATTCTTCCAGAAACATATCTCAAATGTACAAGTTGAGGTATTACACAAGAGAAATAATATTCAATTGAAAATATGTCCAATACCTTAAGCAACTTCAACTGTAAAACATCTATTTTGGAATATCTACTTGCATTGAAATAAAGGTGCGGATTATACCATTGCTATGTTGCATACGATAATCATGTTTCTCTTCAAGTGTAGATAGAAGGATCACTCGCCGTTGATCATATATGGATTTACTTGGGCATAGTTGGCGAAAAATATCATGAATTTTCACGTTCTTATCCTTCCATTAGTCCTTCGTGTACAAGTCAAAATTAGACTTCTATCAGTTAACTCTTCTAGATACTCCTATGCCATCACTTCTAACCTTTTATTGTTTCTAATCAACTTGGAAACATTAATCTCTTTATCTTCAGGAAAACCTCCAAAGAAAGAATTGATTGAAATTGTACGGATACAGTACCAAAGAATCAGTTCAGATTTTCCTCAACATTATTCCAATTATCATGTGTTGGGTCCATTTGACAAAGAAGTCCAGCAACGACAACAATCGAGAGAGGTAATCCTCAACATTGTAGTACAATATGCTTCCCTAGTTCTACAAGTAGAGGAGGAAACAAATCTTTTTTTGAATAATTTTTTGGTGAAGTTCAAACTGTCATCAAGACTTATAAAAGACTTTCTATGAGGTGGAAAATCAGGACAGTTGACATAATCAGCAACATACACGAGCCGAGTGGTTAATAGAATTCGACTTCTACTGTCATCATTTGGAAATATTCTTTGCATATGGTCCCATGCCTCAGTACTCTTTACACAATCTTCATTAGTTGATCATCGCTCATTTCTTGATTTCTTCATGTAATTGTAGAGACAACTTCAAGAAGCATTTGTCTCTCATTGTATTCTTCGAAGATAGTGACCCATGCATGTTTATCAAATTGAGAACGAATATATGAATCATCATAAACTTTTTTTGCTAAGAGTTGTCTTACCTGTACTGCACATACCAAAAATTGGTACGACAGCTAAATCGTCTTTTTGGGCAGTGAGGTGTTCAATTATGGTGTTGAAGTCATCCTCCATCCCAACAATAGTATTTTCCTAAATTGTACTTTTCTCTGGTGTTAGTGTGAGTGACATTTTAATATTCTAAAATGTTGCCGTTGGTTGACTTCTCATCATGTGCTAATGTTAATGATAATATTGATTCCTGCATATTACTCCTAGAGTTAGTGCATATATGTTACTGCTTGCTTAGTGCATATATGTTACTACTCTTTTTCTAGCAGCATGTTTTAGCCGTTAGTGGCCATCATTTCTCCCCCATTCAATCTCCATTATCTCACTCTTTATTTCTCCATTGTTCTTTGTAACCTATGTACCATATGTAACCTCTAGGCCATTTCTCTTCACTATTTACTACCCCATTATCTTCTTAATCATTTCTAGGAAGACTTCTTCTACTATAAATAGTGGTGGTCTTCATTTGGTTTAAGACACTAGAAAAATATAGAGTGAAAAAAGTTAGTAGAAAAAAAGAGAGTTCTTATTAGTTGAAGGGAGGTGTTCTTTTTGTGGAGCTTTGGACTCAACTCTTGTCCATAGTTGTTGAGTTACACTTTTGTGATTAGGCTGTTGTATCCTGGAGTGGGCAAGTCAAGAAGGACTACTGCTGGACCGGTGAAAAACATTTGTTGCAGTGTGCTTGAATCTCCTTAAAGAGAGCGAGATATCCGCGCCTTAGCTTGAAGTGATTTTTATTTCTTCATTTTCTTTCAATTGTAATCTTGTAACTTTGTTATTTTGTAAATTTTCACTAACAATTTTATGGAGATTGAAAATGACTACAATTGAAAAAACCGCGGATGTCAAGATGGGAGATCTTAACAAGCCATTTCGGTTCAATGGTAACCATTTCAAGAGATGGAAGGGTAAAGTAATTTTCTACTTAAGTCTTCTCAGTGTTTCTTATGTGTTAACTGAGAAGAATCCTAATAAAGTTGACATCACCTCTATGAATGATGATGAAACTATTTCTCATCTAGAGAAAGTGGAAGAGTACGATTGTGATTCCAATAAGTGTCGGTATGATATTCTTAATTGTTTGTCTGATAATTTTTATAATTATTATGATAGAACTTACTCTAGTGCAAAGAAGATTTGGAAAGCATTGAAGAGTAAGTATGATACCGAAGAGGCTGGCGTGAAAAAATATGCGGCTTGTAGATTTTTTCGTTTTCAAATGGTGGACAACAAATCAGTGGTAAACCAAGCTCAAGATTTTATAATGATTGTCGGAGAACTTAGGTCTGAGGAGGTAAAAATTGGAGATAACCTTTTTGTTTGTGGTATAGTAGATAAACTTCCACTTTCTTGGAAGGAATTTCAATAAACTATGCGCCACAAACAAAAGGAAACCTCTCTTGAAACCGTGATAATGAAAATCTGCATGGAAGAAGAGGCAAGGGGCCAAGATGCACTTTTACAAACAGAAGAGAGAAACATCAGAACGAAGGTAAATTTAATTACTTAAAATATTGCTACTCCTGAAACTCACACAAATACTTCTTTGAAGCCTAAGGAGAAAAAAATCAAGAAAAATAATGGTAGACCTCCCAAGAAAACTAATGGTGAAAATAACCAAGAACAAAATCAACAAGATCAAGATAAGGGACCGTGCTTTGTTTGTGGCAAAAGTGGGCATGTTGCTCGATTTTGTAGATTCTCGAAACATGGTCCTAATCCACAGGCAAACGTTACCGAAGAACCTTTTGAGGTGGTGATTACCGACATAAACATGGTTGAGAGTCTTGATGGATGGTGGACTGATTCTGGTGTAAACCGTTATGTCTGTTATGACAAAGACTTGTTTAAAAAATATACTCATTTTGAGGAGCCCAAAACCATTATGCTTGGTTATTCTCACACAACTGAAGTTCTTGGAACGAGAGATGTCGAATTGTGTTTACTTCTGGAAGGGTTTTAACTTTGAAAGATGTACTTTATACTCCTTCCATGCGAAAAAAAATTGATGTCTAGTTTAGTTCTTAACAAAGCAGGCTTTAAACATATTATTGAATCAGATCAATATGTAATTGTGAAAAAGGAAATTTTTGTAGGAAAGGGGGTATGCTTATGATGGGATGTTCAAACTGAATATTGAAATGAATAAAGCTACTTCTTATGTTTATATGCTTTCTTCTACCAATTTTTGGCATGCTCGTTTGTGTCATATTAATGATCGTTATGTTGGAATCATGAGTAGTTTAGGATTAATCCCAATGGTTAAAAAGAATTTTGAAAAGTGTGTGGCATGTAGTAAAGTCAAAATTACTAAAAGACCTCATTTTCAAGTTGAAAGAAAAATTGGTTTGTTAGAATTAGTTCATATTGATATTTGTGAACTTGGTGGAATTTTAAATCGTGGAGGTAATAGCTATTTTATCACTTTCATTGATGATTTTTCTAAGTTTACGTATGTTTACTTGATGAAAAATAAAAGTGATAATTTTGAAAATTTTAAAACTTATCTCTATGAAGTTGAAAATCAGTTTGGAAGAAAAATAAAACCAACTAAAAGTGATAGAGGTCGTGAATATGAGTCAAATGAGTTTAATTCTTTTGTTAGATCATTGGGAATAATTCATTAAATTACTCCTCCTTATTCTCCTTCATCTAATGGAGTAGTGGAAAGGAAAAATAGAATTTTGGTTGAATTGACTATTGTCATGCTTATTGAGTCACATGCACCTTTAAATTTATGGGGTTAAACTATTTTGACTGTGTGTTTTGTGTTGAATCGTGTGCCTCATAAAAAGTCTTAATTGACACCTTTTGAATTGTGGAAAGGTCAAAAGCCAAGTTTGGGATATCTAAGAGTTTGGGGTTTGTCTAGCCTTTGCGAGGCTAATGGATCCCAAGATTACAAAGTTGGGTAAGAAAGTTACTACTTGTGCTTTTCTTAGTTACGCTTCAAATAGTACAGCCTATAGATTTTTTAATCTTGAAGATAAATAGAGATATCACTCACCATTTGGAATACACACTTGAATAAGAAGAAAAGTCTTCTCCTACATCTACTTCCCTTGTCTTCTTCTCTTTATACTTATATTGTTTTAAGCTTGATTTTATAACACGTTATCAGCACGAGTCTCTATATCAATATTATGATGCTTGATATCTCAAAACTATGAATATAGATATCACTCACCATTTGGAATACACACTTGAATAAGAAGAAAAGTCTTCTCCTACATCTACTTCCCTTGTTTTCTTCTCTTTATACTTATATTGCTTTAAGCTTAATTTTATAACACGTTATCAACACAATTCTCTATATTAATATTATGATGCTTGATAGAAATATAGCTAGAAGAGTTTGTATACTTATCCCTTCCCAAAATTTCTATTAAATAAAGAAAGGAAGAGATGATAAAGTTGATACACTCAACGACAGAGTTGGCTTGTTCCAAGTTGCATCCAAATTGTTTATCATCATGCTTCTATAATCCAGAATTGGAGTTGATTAAATCAACTAATCATATGTAAGCTTTAGAAAGTATTGCTTACATTTAATTATGATTTGTCGGCTGCACTAAGTATTGGAGAAGTAGTAATATGAATATTTGGTTCCTCCGAATAAGGTGAGATGGTTTGACTAATTTTGTCTGTATTGATATTTGAATAAATAAATTCCCTTTTTAAAGATTAAAATTTCCAAATTTAGTTGCACTAACTGTATCGTTGAGGTGGTAAAGGAAATTATATAAATGGAAGATTCAATTGATATATGATAAGAGCAAAGAGGCTCTGAGATGAGTACATTGCACTTGGACCAACTATATAATTGATTGAGGGTAAGATGATAGATTTAAGGTCCCTCACACCAAAAGGATAAGACATTAGGTTAAAGTCTGGATGCACCATAATGAAAAATGTTTGAGGGTAAGACGGCAAGTTCTATCACACCAAGAGGGTAAAACATCAATTTAAATTTTGATGCACCATGATGATAATACGTTGGGTTCATGTCCGATCAATTTATGACCTAATACAACTTTATATGGATAAGACGTTGGATTTAAGTTCTAATGGACCATAATGATGACTATGACAAACTAATTGTATTTTTTTTTAATGAGAAATCATGAATTTCGCCCAATTGATTTGCTCCATTCTGTTATGTGAATGTGGTAGCATGATACGTTTGAAAGATGACAGTGATTATTGTGGTTATACAAATGAATATGGGCATGAGAAAAAAGAAAATTATAATAGTCATCATTGTGGTTCAATTAAGAACATTGTGAGTTTTCCAAATATTCCTTCAAAATGTGAAGGTAATTTTTATCATCAAAAGGTATAAAAAGTCATTGGACACGAAATTGTTGTGCAATCTAATAATATGATAAATTTGTAAAACCTCTATCAAAAGAAAGGAAGATAAAGTGGTGGTACACCTGACCTTTCAAAGTGATGTTGAGGTGTGTCATGCAAAAATGATTAAATTTAAGGGCAAGACAATGAACTTACAATGCAAATTTATGAAGCACATACAAATGATTAGTCCATTCCTTAAAGAGATTGTGACTTGTGATAAGCATTGTGAATGTTTGCCAATTCTTGTAAGTGAATGGGTCAAAATATGAAGGAAAAAAATATGAATAAGAACATATTCATGTATGGTTGGAAATATGCCACAACTCACCTCTACGGGAGATTTGAGAGAAATAAATAAATTTTATTTGGCAGAAATGGCCAATGGTATTGTATGTTAGTACGTCATATATATTATGGTATGTTTATTGTGAACTACTGAAAGGGCAAAAGAAAGAAGTAATTCTTGCCTATAAAAGTTGTGGTCATGATCAAAATAATATTATTGTTGGCAAATTTGTCATTGATTGTATACCTATGGTACGACAAAAGTAAAGCAAGACACATGTCTTACTTGTAATCATTTTGACCATGATAATAATAATATAATTTCCTCCTTGAAGGAGATGCTCACCATACGGATGGTGTCTTGAAATATGTGAAACTACACAAAAATAATTGTAAGCTCTAACGAGTTGTGAGGAATAATATTGGGGTTGTAGTAAGTCTCAAAAGAAACTTTTTATGTTACAGATGAATTGAAAAGAAATATTGAGACTATAAATAATGAAAAGATTTAATATCTTCAGATTACTACAACCGAAGTGGGTTATAAATATTTATGTAAAAGAATTCCCATTTTTTCCTCTTGTTTATTGCGCACAAACATGGACATTCTAATGAATCATATGCAAAAGTAAACTATAAGTGTACTAGAATAAAGATCAGTTGGCGTGATCGGTTGGCCATTCTGATTAAAATATGATGCAAAAATAATTGATAATTCACATCGTTATATATTGAAGAAATAAAATATTCTTCAAGAATTTTGTTGTGTTGCTTATTCTCATAATAAAATTATCATTGTACCAGCTAACGTTGGGATTGTATTCCCTGAAATTATTTGGAACATATAAAAATGTGAATATCCATTCACCTGCCATATGGATCGTTTGCAACTATATGATAGATGCATCTATGCGATGGCCACATGTGCTTTGTTGTCAACTTACAAAATGGTGTTTGTAAGGTTGTTTGCTCGAATTGTTAAATTAGGAGCGCAGTTCTAAACTATGAAATTATACTGATAATGTTGGTTGGTTTAGCAGAAATTGTATGCCTCCAATTATAGTTAAACCATTAATTATGAGAACAAATTTCCCAAAAAGAAATTTGGTATGAGATGAATTTATTTAACATGTAGCAATGCTTTTACACATCAAGCCAACAAAGGTCCCCTATCAAAATTGGTTCAGGGTTAGGAGCCAAATAATTTTCATCTAAAATGTTGAATGTGCGGTTATGATTTTTATTGCTCCACCACGCACAAAGATGAATTCCCAAATAAGGTTGGGATGAATGTTAGATTTTCTAACATTTGGGGGAGAGATGATTGACAACTGAAATTATGTGTGAGGTTAATTATGAATTATCCATATCCCTGTTAAAAGAAAATGTGAACTTGAAGTTTAAGTAATAATTCATTTGCATAATGTTGCAAATCGATTGCTAGATGAATTTACTGATCCTATGACATAATTCAGCTGCAAATGCTCCAATAAGAAGTCCTTGAAGGATATAGTCTATGATACATCTGAAGCGTAATAGAACAATCGGTTCCAAATGTAAAATTCATTGAAGAAGGAGAGGAGCAAATGATCAATATGGTCATGATAATGAGGCAAGTGCTATAAGAGAGCACCACAACATAACACTTCATCAAACCTTGGAAAAGGTTCAGGTACCTGAAAAATGAAGAGATCTTGATAAGTTATGTCAAATTGGAAGCCATATTCAAATAACCGTTGACGGTATCTTTGATATGAAGTAGCACTCAATGATATAAACTGTGACGAGGATTTTGTATTCAAATCTGTCATATAGTATGGACAGATAAATGATTGGCCAAGTAAAATGCATAATTCAGGTTCACTTACAAAAGTGATGTTTTGGATTGATAGTCCATAAATCAAGGTATAATGTCAGTGGGGTACAAATAAATTATTATGCGATGGTATAACCGTAAGATATAAAGTACGACTTGTGCCTTGGGGCATGAAGGTTTGTCGCAAGAATCCTGACATTATTGGAGATATTTTCTACTATGGTGGATGCAATGAGATTTGTTTTGATCTGGAAATATATGTAAACTTGAATGCATATAATGAATACTTATCATGTCTAGCTAGACAATACTGAAGGTTATATGAAAATCCTTGAATCAATCAAGGTGTCTGAAACATATAAAAGTTTGGAAGAAACTTTTTCAATAAACCTTCAAGAATCCTTATATGGATTGAAATAATCAAGGAAGAAAAGGGTACAAAAAGAGTGACTATAATCATCCTTGCATTTTTATGAAATGGTCAGGATCTGAATTCATTATAATAGTTGTGTATGTTGATGACTTGAACATTATTAACACTCTTAAGGAGATTTCAAAAGCTATTGAGTGTTTGAGAAGGGAATCTAAAATGAAAACATCCTGAAAGACAAAATTTTGTCTTGACCTACAGATTGAGAATTTCCCGAATAAAATATTTTTCCATCAATCAACATACTCAGAAACGTTTTGGTGCGATTTTATATGGATAAATCAAATTTATTGAGTACCCCAATGATTATGAGATCGTTTGACATAAATACAGATTCACTTTGATCTCAAAAGAAGGATGAAGAGCTTCTTGGTGATGAAATTCCATATCTTAATGCAATTAGGGCACTAATGCATCTTGCTAACAATACTCGACCAAATATCTGTTTTACAGTAAATTTACTGGCAAGATTCAGTTCCTCCCCAACAAAAGGACATTGAAATGGTGTTAAGCACATACTTGAATATCTTCGAAGGACCATAGACATGAGTTTATTCTATTCCGAGGAATCCAAGTCAGAACTGATTGGTTACGCAGATGCAAAATATTTATCTGGTTCGCATACTTGGTCTCAAACATGCTAATTGATTATATGTGGAGTCACAATAATATCTTGGCGATCAATGAAGCAAACGTTGCTAACCACTACTTCAAAATATTAAGAAATAAAAGCCCTCCATGAAGTAAGTCGAGAGTGTGTCTAGTTGAGATCAATGACACACCATATTCAGGAAATGTGTAGTTTTTCTTTGAAAAAGAATATACCAACCACAATGTACGAAGATAATCAACTGCAAATGAAAGTGTCCACAAGATGTTTGTTGCTATGAACAAGTTGAATGAGAAACTTGCAGTAACGAGGTCACGAATAGAGTGATTTTCAAAAATGTACTCGGCTAAGCTCAAAGCCTCATCATATCCATGAAACCAGAAAATGATATATCAGAAATGAGTTCAATCATGCAACATCTTCGTGAATATGATTTGATCACAAAGACATTGTCAATATTTGAGAAGTT
This sequence comes from Solanum tuberosum, assembly GCF_000226075.1. Taxonomy (NCBI): domain Eukaryota; kingdom Viridiplantae; phylum Streptophyta; class Magnoliopsida; order Solanales; family Solanaceae; genus Solanum; species Solanum tuberosum. The sequence goes on from NW_006239105.1 coordinate 1,125,343, forward strand.
GGTATATAAGATTGGATGACATCATCATAAGAAATTAAGTGATGTTTTGATCAGGGGGAGTATAATACGCGTTGCTCTAATTTTTCCTTGACCGACGTTTTGTCCCACTAGGTTTTCATGGCAAGGTTTTTAATGAGGCAACAAATAATGTGTATCAAAAGATATGTGTACTCTTTTTCCTTCACTAGAAATTTTTCCCATAGGGTTTTTTCTAGTAAGGCTTTAACGAGGCACATAATCTATGGATATCCAAGGGGAAGTGTTATAGATCCATTGCATTGTAACACCCGAAAACCAGTAGACTAAACTAGAGCCTTATGTGAGGGTTCTAGAGCTTGACGTGAGGCTTAGAGTCGTAGATATGACCTCCCATACTTAGGATGAAGGGTTTAGGGGTTAAATGTCAAAGTACGACCCCCAAGGACCAACCAAGGGTCCTTGTGGAGGACCCTAGCTTTTTACCCAAAAATCTGCCCAAGACCTTAAGCTACGGCAGGACCCACGCCCCATTGGTGGGTCCACTCCCCGTGGTCTGGTCTCGTGGGTCAAGGGGCCAAGATGAGGAGTTCCAGTAAATCAACCCACGCCTTACCAGCATGGGTCGTGGGTCAAATCACGGTCCGTCAGTGAGGGTCGTGGATGAGGCCTGGAAACTACCTTTTGGCGGTTAAGTCTAGGGATGTTTTGGGGTTTTCCAGTTTTAATAATCATTAAGTGAGGTTGTTTTAGCCTATTTTTAAACACCTGTATAAAGCTATTAGACAATTAATTAAGTGATTCCAAATCATTATTTTCAACTCACCCAAAAAACCCAATTCCCTCCAAGAAATTCTCTCACTAAATCTCAAGGAAGAAGAAGAAGGAAGTTGGAGCTTAGGGTTTTATTTCACGTATCAGGACACTTCATCCAATTCTAAGTGTCAATGATCATTAGTCAGTAATATAACCCAACTAAAGGAGTTGGGGTCGAATCCCACAGGGAGTGGTATGTGTTTGAGAATCAATAAGAAAGTACGAATATGCTCAAGTCAATCATAGGAATAGACATTATTGAATAAAAACATAATTCAAATCAGGGGTGACACGAATGTCAAATAATAGGGGGGTTTAGAATGTAATTATCAACTACTCTAGCAGCAAATATTATGAAATAACAATAATCAGACGGGTTCTTGGGATTCTATTCGATTATGGACTAATGTAGACAAATGGGTAATTGCAACGGTTAGTAAATAGCTGTAAATTAGTGAATAGGCTAGAGGAGGTAAACTTTCTCTCGAACAATTTACCCCGAATCAAGTCGGTTTCTCTCGAACACAAACAAGCCAGCAAATAAGAACAGCCTATGCCTTAGTCCATTCACTCTCTCGAGTTGAATGTGTGGAAAAAGGTTTTAGGATTCACTCTCTCGAGCTGAACCCCATGACAACCCCATACCCCACAGACCATCAATTCAATAATCTTGGTTTTAAAAACCTCTCTCTCGAGCAAGCCAAAAACACAAAGGTAGGATTGCATTTGCAACTACAATCCTTTAATTTTTAACCACAATTAATGATTGAAATCACTTCTAAACAACATTTAAACTAACAATTATTAATACCCATCAGCTGAATCAACCCATAATCACATAATCACACCCAAGAATTGGGGTTTTAACTAGACATCATAAAAAGATAAAAATCGTTACCAAATTGTGTTTCAATTAACTGGGTAAGATTAATTTCTTCTTTACAAAGTTCCAAATTGAAGAATCTCAAAGACACGCTTCCAATTTCTCAAAAATGGAAAACTTCAATTTTTCAGAGCTAAGGAAATTAAGTTTTAATACTTAGAGTTCAAACTCAAAAATTACTATAATGAATGTTCAGAATATTTTTTTTTTAAACATAATGTTTGAAAATGTATTTATAGTCGCCAAAAATTTGCTACGAAGGACCATTCGGCGCAGTAAGTCGGGATTGCCGATCAGTTTGGCGATCCCCCCTTTGGTATTTTCCATCGCCCTTTTTGCTTTGGCCTTCAACATCCTCAAGTTCTGTAACTTTGGGAGATCCAGCACTGCATTGCGGAACCACTCGGCGACACACCGACTGTTTTTTTCTCTCGCCGACTTGATTTTCTCCTCAAGGCTTGGCACATTGGAATTTTAGGTGAGATAATAGCCATTCGGCAAATCGCCCAATGGATTAGGTGATCACCAGACCTTCTTTTCTTTGTTCTTTCAGATGCCTTGTTCCTTTTTGCCTATTAGTGTCCATGCTTTGTTCCTCAATCCTTATACTTAAAAATCAAGGGTTTTACATAAGTTTTTGGCACAAAATAAGCATTTGAGTACACTAAATATATCCAAATAAAGCCCTAAATGAGTCCAAATCGTGGACTCATCAACACCCCCAACATAAACTTTTGCTTGTCCTCAAGTAAAACTCAAGTTCAGTAGTTCAAAAAGGATGTCTCAAATAGTGCTACACAAGTCTCAATCATGAATGTACACAAAGAGACTCAACTTACTCATGCAAGGATCAATTTTGCACTCAAGGATTCAAGTTGTGACTCACTGTTACCAAAGATTCTCAAGCTCACACTACTTGCTTCAAATGTAAGTTCAAGCTCAACGAAGGTGCTCGAATGCCCATACACAAAGAATGATTCCATATTCACACACAATGGTTCAACAATTTAAAGCTTCGAAATCACAATCAACACTCACACTCACAAAGATGAACACAATGCATGAGTTCACCCATAGGTTTTCCCTTATTTTCCACTCAACACTTGTTTCAGCTCACTCAAGATCAAAAAGGTCTTTTCAAGGCTTGTAACGGGGCTGAGTGTAAATGTATGGTCATTTAGGCTCAGTGGCTTCTATACTCATGAAATGTGGTATGAACAACACTTCCTTTCCTTCTCCTCATCATTCTCATTTATGCTCATAGGTCACCCTATTATTCACTTTCCATGGAATACCGGACACCCCATTTTCTTTGCACTTTCACAACTTTTTTTTTTCATTCTTCTTTCCTTTTTCTCTTCTTTTTTTTTTTAATATGAAGGGGTTCCATCTTTTTCAAAACCATGGGTAAAGGGGACTTCTTTGCACTTCTTGATTTACCTTCTCTTTTCACCACACCCCAACTTAGGTTTTTGGCCTAAGTTGGCTATTCACACAAACCACATCTCATGAGGATTAAGGGTGAAGTGATAAATAAAGGTCACAATTTCATCAAGTTTCTTCCAAGGAAAGGATAAGGATCAAAAGGTGTTCAAGCGAATTTCACACACTCACAAGGTAGGCCACAAAAGAGGTATAATGTTAAATTGTTTCACTCTTTAAAATTATTGCCTAAGATCATTTCAAGAGCTTGCATCACTTAGTCAACCGAACCAACGGGGAAAATTCTAGGTGTCATCACACATGGTTCACGGTAAGCTCATCACACAAGGCATTGACACCAATGTCAAACAAGACTGGACACATTCGCTAGTGTGCAATGTTCATCACAAGAGACTCAATTTGATAACCTGCTAGTCACAACGAGATGCAAAAAGTTCACATATTGCCTGTGCAACTTCATTTGGCCTCATCGTACCCGCATATACATTTTTGTTCGATTATGAGCACTTTCAAGTCATCGGTATTGATCAAGACTGATACTCAAATTTGCAAGAGAACAACCACATTCAAACACAAACAAGAGGTGGCACAAAAATTTTCAAAACGGGTCAAAAAATCATTTACAATTAAATTAAGGAGCCACAAGCTCAAGCATCCAGTATATACAATGCCAAAACACAATCAATAGATGAAGAGAACAATAATCACAAAAAGTGGGCCTCACCCCACCAGAAAACAAAAGATATTTGTCCTCAAATGCAAGCAAAATATCCAAAAGTCAATAAAAATAAGACATAGAGGGAGGTAAAAAGGAATCCTATCTAAACAGTTGCTCCGTCAGTCGGGGAATCAGTGCCCGGCGTAACACTCTGAACCTGGGCATCAGTACTCAGAGTCACATCAACAGTACCACCAGCACCACTAGGATCAGCCAAAGGTGTATCTGCCAAAGAAGTCTGCATGGATGCATCTATCATGGCCTCCTTAGTCTCTGTAAGGCCCTCGTAAGAAACCTCCTCAACAACCCCAAGCATCTCCTCATCCGTCTCCACCTCGGACTCAGGATCAACTACCTCCTTAACTCGAACATCATCTCCAGTGGTAGCCGAAGGCATATTTGGCTCAATTAGCACATCTGGGATCTCCACCATCCCAAAAAGCATAGAAATGTCAATGGACTTCAGCTGGTCCACATCTCTCCTCAGCGCAGCAATAGCGGCCTTTAGAGCTGTCACCTACTCGGTGGCCCCTTGGTCGCACACCACTATCCTAGCCGCAAGGGCATCAATGGTAGAACTCAAGGGTGTCACAAAATCAACAAGGGCTGTATGAATCATGCCTGGAATGGAGGCCTCAAGTCTAACGGCACAACGATCAGCAGAATGGGCTAGCTGCCCCATCCGTAGTAATGCAGCCTGATGAGCAATGGCCGGGAGGCAGCAGCAACAACAGTACGAGATCTTGGAGGCAATGAAGAAGCAGAGGAACTGGGAGTATCAGAAGGGACAACACTAGAAGTATTAAAGGCCAGTAGCCGGAGTAGGCAAAGGTGGTACATGAGTTGGGGTCGAATCCCACAGGAAGTGGTACATGTTTGAGAATCAATAAGAAAGTACGAATATGCTCAAGTCAATCATAGAAATAAACATTATTGAATAAAAACATAATTCAAATCAGGGGTGACACGAATGTCAAATAACAGGGGGGTTTAAAATGTAATTATCAACTACTACAACAACAAATATTATGAAATAACAATAATGAGACGGGTTCTTGGGATGTGATTCGATTATGGACTAATATAGACAAATGGGTAATTGCAACTGTTAGTAAATAGCTGTAAATTAGTGAATAGGCTAGACTATAGAGGAGGTAATCTTTCTCTCGAACAATTTACCCCGAATCAAGTTGGTTTCTCTCGAACACCAACAAGCAAGCAAATAAGAACAACCTACGCCTTAGTCCATTCACTCTCTTGAGCTAAATATATGGAAGAGGGTTTAGGATTCACTCTCTCGAGCTGAACCCATGACAACCCAATCCACATAGACCATCAATTGAATAATCTTGGTTTTAAAACCTCCCTCTCGAGCAAGCCAAAAATACGAAGGTAGGATTGCATTTGCAACTACAATCCTTTAATTTTAACCACAATTAATGATTGAAATCACTTCTAAACAATATTTAAACTAACAATTAGTAATACCCATAAGTTGAATCGACCCATAATCACATAATCACACCCTTAGATCGGGTTTTAGTTAGACATCATAAAAAGATAAAAATCGTTACCAAATTATGTTTCCATCAACTAGGTAATATTAATTTTGTCTTTACAAAAGTACAAATTGAAGAATCTCAAAGACCAACTTCCAATTTCTCAAAAATGGAAAACTTCAATTCTTCAAAGCTAAGGAAATTAAGTCTCAATACTCAGAGTTCAAACTCAAAAATTAGTCTAATGAATGTTCAGAATAATTTTTTTTTTTAAAACATAATGTTTGAAAATGGATTTATAGTCGCCAAAAATGTGCTGCGAAGGACCATTCGGCGTAGTAAGTTGGGATCGCCGATCAGTTTGGCGATCCGCCCTTTTGTCCTTTCCATCGCCCTTTTTGCTTTGGCCTTCAACAACCTGAAGTTCTGTAACTTTGGGCGATCCAACACTACATCGCGGAACCACTCGATAACACGCCGATGGCTCCTTTCTCTCACCGACTTGATTTTTCCTTCAGGGCTTGGTACACTAGAAAGTTAGGCGAGATAATAGCCATTCAGTGACTCGCCTAATGGATTAGGCGATCACCAAGCATTCTTTTCTTTGTTCTTTTAGTTACCTTGTTCCTTTTTGCCCATTAGTGTCCATGCTTTGTTCCTCAATCCTTATACCTGGAAATCAAGGGTTTTACATCACTTATTGGCACAAAATAAGCATTTGAGGACACTAAATCTATCCAAATAAAGCCCTAAATGAGTCCAAATCGTGGACTCATCAGGGTTTCAAAGAGCTAGGGTTTTCTTCTCAATTTCATGAGGATTCTTCACCAAGGTATGGTAGTCCTTCATCCATGGGTAGTCTTCATCCATGGAGTCTCTCCAAACTCAATTTCAAAGATAGAGATTTCCCCAAAAAGTTAGGGTTTGACTTCAATCTCATGGATTCCTTTCAAATTCATTTTTAATGATTGAATTATGTTTTATTATGGATAAATTGATGATTTTATATGGTTTTATGTTGAATTTCCCAAGAATCCGTGAATTCCCCTATTTTCCCAAATTTGATCACAAAGTGTGGGCATTGATTGATGCAAGTAGAATATTATAGAATTGTGAATGTAGTGAATTGATTATTTGAATCATCTTATTATCCATGTCTAATGTATTAATTGTAGATGTGTTGAGTGAATATGATCTTGGATTCTTGAAGGGTGAAAATATGAGAATTATGCATGATTATGAGATTTATGTATGTGTTTTAAAAATACGTTGAGAGTAAGGTGATTATGTTCTTGTTGTGTGTGGTTGAAAGAATATTCTCATTTACACACCTATGCATGATTATGATAATTATGTTGTGATGATTGAAAGGCTATTCTCATGAACACATAATGAACATGGTGGGAAAGGTTTTCTCACATAATGATGATTCTAGGTTGGAAGGTTTTCTCACCTAATTGAATATAATGTTAAATGAAGACATGGACGGTGAAAGGTTATTCTCACGCATGATCTAAGAGCTATCCTAATGAACTCTTTTGGATTGATTATCAAGTACATCAATCCATAAGACATGAAGCAAGGTATGACTTAGTAAAGTATTCCGTGGGAATTATGTTTAGCACTGAGTGGATATTGATATGAGATGGAAGCCCTCACGTGAGTTGAGGCCATTTTTCTAGGAGCAATCTCTTGAGATGGATACCCTCACGAAAGTTGAGCCCAGTATCTAGTAACAATATCCTTGTCCCATAACTACTAGCTCATGGTTCCACCTAAATCTAAGTTAATGGTTCTACCTTAGGCAAGTAGAGCAACCGTTTTCTGTGTGGGCAACACCGAATTCCATGTTAAGCTCACATGGTCTATGTCGATTAAGGCTAATTCCCACAAGGTGAAGTCTAGTATGAACTACGGCTACTTAAGAAGCTTTACTTAGTGTGGGTGAGAGTATGAGATCTTATTCATGCATTGCACAAGTGTGCTTTGAGGGTAGTTATGGTGTGTTCCTCATATGTTATGATAATTTATGTAATGAATATGCTTATGACTATATGGCAAGTGCATTTGATATGAAGACTACTTGTAATGATGTATGTTTAACTTGGATTGTTGCCATGAGTTGTTTTCCTTGATATGATTGACTAAAGGTTAATGTTCCCTTGTCTATGAGAAATAAGCTAAGAATGAGATCCAAAGATGGTGAACATTAATGAGGACCTAAAGTTACTTGCTTAGCATGGGTGGGATTATTGGATCTTATCCATGCATTGCACAAGCTTGCCTTGAGGTGGCTCAATAAATGTTTCTCTTATGTTATGTTGAATTAAATTGCATTGATTATGACTATGTCTATGATGATATTTCTTATGCTCACTAGTTATGACTATTTCCTACCATCTTATAGCGCATGTCATATTATGATGTCTCTTATGCTTATGACTTGTGTTTTTACACTATCTTCAAAATAATGGTTTAACTTAGCAAATGGCATGCATTCAACTAAAATGTCCCTTTTAGCATGTTTTCAAGGATTTTATGCATGACAATCATACTTAGTGCATTTTTGTACTAACCCATATTTTCCTACATTTTCCCAAGTGTAGGGTCCGGTTCTTAGGGTGGTTATCATTTGGTTCAAGCTTGGATTCGACTATTCTCCTTGCTTGTGGTGAGTCCTCATGATTCGAGGACGGGAGTTTCACTTTGAGTTTCATTTCTAGTAGTTTTTCACTTTCGGACTATGTTTCACTACAACAAATTCAATTATCAGGGACGAATAATTTCGTCATTTATAAATCAAATTTCGTCACTTAAAATTTTGTGTGACGAAAAATATTTCGTCAATAAGTCGTCACTAAACGTGTGTCGCTAAAAGTATACAAATACGATTTAGTGCTTCGTCACTAAATGTATTATATTAACTACAAAAAGAAAAATCGTCTCCAAATGCATTAATATTTGTGACGAATTTATTTGTCATAAAAAGTATAATTTTTTTTTGTAGTTAATAGTATGTTTTGTCACTAAAAATGTTATTACTATCGACAAAATTATGTCGTCATGAATTATTTAGTTCAATTAGTGACGACATTAATTGTCTCTAAAGTTATATGTATTTCATAGTTAAACAAATGTAGTTTTGTCACTAATGACTATTTTTTATATACAAAAAAATATTTTGTCCTTAAATGTATAAATTAGGGATAAATTTATTGTTATAAAAAAAAACTTAATAATTTTGTGGTTAAATCTAACATTTTGTCACTAAAAGTATTATTTTTACTAACAATATATATTGTCATTATAAATTATCACGATTAGTGATAATTACAATAGTCACAAAATAAAAAAAAAATTGTATTCAATAAAAAAAAGGTACTAGGACAATACATTTTTTGTCACTAAATTTAGTCAACTTGTAATGAACTAATTTATTTCGTGACGAAAACATTTGTCTTGAAAAGTTTAATATAGTCGTTATTAAAAATTACTTTTGATGATAAAATATTTTGTCACTAATTACAAATAAATAATGACATTTAATTATTTTGTATTGGTATTATTTATTAAATTAGAGTTGCATAAATTAAGAATTAAACAATAAAACATGGTAGATAATAATAAAATTCAGCCATGATCATATAATTAAAAACAACTAAAATTATATTGAGATAATATCTCATTATAAACTCCTTAAATAAAAGTAACATATGTCCAACAACAAGAAAATCTAACTGAAATATACTAAATATTACTCCTTAACTTAGACAAATAATTAAAAGTTCCTTCCAAAATAGCAATAATGTGGTGACACATAGCTTGCAATCAATTTTGATTCAATTCTCCCCTTTTATACCTGTGAAAAAAGAAAATAAAACAAAAATTAAGATTTAATTTAAAGTATTTATGCTAGGTTTAAAAGTAAATTATACAACACAATTTGTCTTTCATATGTTGTAATGCGCAGTTTTATAAAATTATTGGATAGATGGTCCCTGGTATTACAATTCAATTTCTTCCATCTGGGAAGAGTTCTATTCAGTCTCATTTTCAGATACGACAACTACTTTTCTGCTAGGACCAATATGATTGATTGTAAACTATAATAAGTAATAATAATAATAGCATTTATGCTCGTGGGGTGGGGGTTGATGTTTACTTTTGATTCATTAGTTTATACAAATGGACTTCATTTTGTTAACAATCAGTACAAGTGAGGCTTTGCCCTCATGGTTTATCCTACTTACCAAGCACAGTAGTTCTATTATGATATAAGCAATCAATTTTTTTTGCACTTCTTTGTACCAAGTTACTCAGCCCTATATATGTTCTTGCAAAGCACTTGCTTCAATAAAATTTCCTATTTTAATCTAAAACTAAGACCCAACCTCTTTACAAACTATATGAAGTATTTAAGCTGGTAAACTCATTAGTTAATCTCTTGCTCAGTTAAGTTACTAAGTAAATCTGCTTATACCTACTTGTAATTCAACAGTTAAAAGAATCACCTTCTATCATGCATAACCAGAAAGCTTCTGTAGATAGCAGTTGGTACTGGAGGAAGATTCACACAAGGAAAGAAAAAATGTGACGTTGGCATATGCAAGATAGGTACAGGCTAACTAAGGGAAGTGAATACTCAATCACAAGGAGCTATATTGATATTAGAGGGCACCACCATAGTTCACATATTGCTGAATGCATTTGAAGTGCAGTGGCTCAACCTAAACATAGATTTATTCTATGGTTAATTGTCCAAGATAGACTACTAACTAAGGAAAGGCTGATGAAGATGAACATCTCAGTGGAGGAAGTTAATTGTTGTTTATGTGATGCTCAGAAGCTGGAGACAGTCAAACACTTGTTCAGTGAATGCCCATGGATCACTGAGGTCAACAGGGATATTGAACAATGGACATGCTTGCCTTTACAACTGGGGGAGGTGAAGGAAGTAATGCTGAAAATTAAAAGGAAGGAACGGAAGCAGTTTTAGAAACAAGTGATAACTGTGAGTTGGGGGGAAATGATCTACCATACTCGGAGAGCCCAGAAATGATTTTTTTCCAAAGGAGTACATATACAAATAGTTGAGATACACACACAAATTAAGAGGGAGATTTTACATAGAATAGAGATACTTAGTTCATCAAAGAGAGCTTGCAGATGTAGTATTTTTCTACAAAGGCTGAAAGTGTAACTAGTTTTGTGTCTTGTTGGAGGCTTGAGATGCAGTTGTTGTGCTCAAGGGTTCTTTAGGTGTCTGTTTTCGTTTCAGTAATGGTAATGTTTAGATGGTTACCAAAAAAAAGATAGACATTATATTTCTTTTGATCTCCTACTCTCCTCAAGTTGTTGACTACCACATCATCTAGTAATGTACTAATTAACTTTACCTTTACAAAGTAACACACCTCCAAGACAACTCTAAGGAGTAATATAAACTTTAACAATAACAACATTCTAATTAAGAGATTAATGAATACTATCATGGATAATAAGAGATCTCAAAAGTAACAACCAAGTCTAAACATGATTTTTTTTACTACTAAGAACTCTAACAACAATTTCCAGGACCTTCCTTTGGAGGGTAACCGTAAAGCACACAAGTCTTTCCTAGTTAAATGATCTAATATGGTTAGACCAAAGCTGCAAGGGGGCTTGAAAATAAGGGACCATTGTGACACTTGCAGTATTTGGTTTCAAGGAATTGGTTGTCCTAATATGAGTTGTTTACAGCTACTACATCATATACATACTGAGACACCCCCACTTTATGTCAATCTTCATTTTCTTGAATACCTATCAAACTAGTTGCCTCATATTACCAAATTTTGCTATCAAAAATTAAGAAAAAGCATACCAAACCATCACTCAATGAACAGTTACACTAGCAGCAAGGAGTAAGAGACTGATAAGGATAGGAATTGTAATGCTATAATGTTGATATCCAACTCACATGGTCTTAAAAGCTACAAAATTTTGTAATAAGAAGGAAATCTCCTCTTAATCTCTAGCTACTAGAAATGCTTCCCTCTATAATGTATTATATCATTTTCTACACTTTTTCCAGTAACATTAGAAGCAACTGAAATTTAAAGTATTGGACATGTTTAATATTGATCTATTTTAGGTAAGGTATTAGCTTGTACATCATGATATAATGAATTTGTATAGACTACAACTTATTAAACATGAAGTTTGAGCTAGCAAAATAAAAATAGAAATACACCTTAAGTCAGCCTTCTGATGGAGCGTTGCATCATAAAATATTATATGCAAAGTTAGATACTAAATGTTACATATTTATATATTTATTAAAAACAATCAAATAGAAAATATCATATAAGTTTGCATTACTTCTAACCTTGATGGCGATGAGCGAGCAAAGAGTTGTATCTTCCTAAACATGCCTTCTTGGCGTGCTACTACAGTGTCCAACTGAGAATTTAATGCTTTTATTTGTGACTGTTGGTCTTGAATATGAGATTGCTGGTCTAGTATCCGAGACTGTTGGTTTTCTACCTCAGTTTCAACTGCATTTAATCATTTCTGTAAGTCATGTTGGGCACTAGCATCTTCTTGTTTCGCCTTTTTGAGAGAGTATTCTAACTCTGCCATTCTCCTTTGTGTAGCTCTTGTAGTATTGGGTTTTCGACCATAACCAAGGCCTTTTATATATCCCGACTTTGTACGAAGAACAGTATCCACAATTTCATCATTAGTCATGAAAGACTCTCCCGAAGTATATATATCTTTCAAATCAATCATGTTGTTCTACATAAAAATATGAATACTATTTAAAGGAGAAGGAACAACTTCAGAAGAATATTAATCAGACAAAAGCAATGTGTATATGAAGTATAAATATTAATTTTCTTACATAATGAGTCTCAGCCTCTAGAGAAGACCATCCTTTTTCACTTGTGTAATGAGTACGCTTGTAAAACATGATTCTATCAGGCTCTACTCCTTCAGGTTTAGTCCCACCCTGTATAATAAGAAAATAATTGAAATAGTACTAAATTTTTATTAGTTAAAAGAATAAAAAGGGTATAACTTACCTTTTCAGCACGAGCCGCTACAAACTCTTTTGACCCCATGAAATATTAGATTTAAGCTTAGTTCTATTGGGCTTGTTTATGTTGCATCGTTTCTACAAAAAAATAAATAGAAATATTGTAACTTTAATAACAAAGACAATAAAATGAATCTAAATTACCTTACGATGTGGATTGATCCACATGTCACAAAGCCTATTCCAATTTTCGGGGATCAACTCTGGCACTTCAATTCTACGAGCTTCTTCCTTAGAGTGTGCACTTTCAAATAGTTATTTTAACTTGTAACGCCACTGTCTGCTTCTATTTTTCAGGATATCCTCGCAACTATCTTTCACGTAATGCTCATCCAAATTAATCTCAAACCTCTCCTAAAAAATCAAATAAGTTTTGAAGACACAAAAAAATGATCAAAATCCCTGTTATATTAAAATAACAATCATCACATCTCCTAGCATCATAATTAACTTCAATCTCACTATTTTTTTTAACTATCTAAGCTGCATCTTCTTGATATCATTTATACAATCTCTTAGTTTATCAAAAAGTAATAATTAGTAATTATAGTTCATATGTGAGTACTCTAGATCCATATGGAGTAAGCTTTTACACTAACAAGGAGAACCTAGAAAAACATTTAAATGGGCTGAAGAGTTGGAGTAGGCACAAGCTAAAAGCAAAAGCTCTACTGCTTTAGTTTACATAATGTCCTTGGCGGCATAAGCTTACAATATTTTGATTGAGATGAATAAATTTGTGATCCAGGCTGAAAATACTGATCCACAAGTTTCTATCTTCTTTAGAAACTACTGATCCACAATCATCTTCTTGATATCATTTATATGATCTCTTACTTTATCAAAAATTAATAATAATTACAGTTCATATGTGATTATTCTAGAGTCATATGGAGTAAGCTTTTACACTAACAAGGAGAAACTAAAAAACATTTAAATGGGATGAACAGTTGGAGTAGGCACAAGCTAAAGGTAAAAGCTCTACTGATGTAGTTTACAGAATGTCCTTGGCAGCATAAGCTTAAAATAGTGCAATTAGGATCAAAAAATTTGTGATCTAGCTTGAAAATACCGATCCACAAATTTCCATCTTCTTTAGAAACTACTGATTTACAAGCATCTTCTTGATATCATTTATACGATCTCTTACTTTATCAAAAGATAATAATAATTACACTTCATATGCTAGTACTCTAGATCCATATGTAGTAAACTTTTACACTAACAAGGAGTAACTAGAAAAGCATTTAATGGGCTGAAAAGTTGGAGTAGGAACAAGCTAAAGGCAAAAGTTTGTTGTAGTAGTTTACAAAATGTCCCTGGCAGCATAATCTTACATTCATGTTGAAAATACTGATCCACAAGTTTCTATCTTCTTTAGAGGATCCTTGAGAAATAGTTTAGGAAGGAAGCTTGAAGAGATGAATGTATACCCCTAGTTGTTGTTTTACTAACAATTGGTTGAGCTGATGTACTAGTTGTTTGTTTTAGTAGCAATCACTATGCCCCTAGTTGTTGTTTTCGTAGCAATGAGTTGAGCTGATGTACTAGTTGTTTGTTTTCTAGTTTATTAATGGTTGAAAATACTGACCACAAGTTTCCATCTTCTTTAGAGGATCCCTAAGAAATAGTTTAGGAAGGAAACTTGAAGAGATGAATGTATGCCCCTAGTTGTTGTTTTAGTAGCAATTAGTTGAGCTGATGTACTAGTTGTTTGTTTTCTAGTTTATTAACTATTGGTAATAAGATTCTTATTCTTTTAAAGTTAAAAAAATTATGAATCTCACAGAATAAAGAGAAATAGATCAATGGTGAACTACTACTAGATATCAACAGAGATAGATATAATTGAAGAGTTTGCCAAAAAAACAGATGGATGAGTAATAGAAGTATCCGAAAAGGCCTTAGTATAATCACTACCATGTAATAAATTTACTAGAGTACAAAATCCTTAAGTGACATCTAATTAGTGCTGCATCTTTGTCCTCTCTTGTGAGTTCCTTCCACTTGTTTGGAAGCAATAGAAAATTTCGGGAAATTATCCCTAACTCATTGGATAGTTTTGTTGATTGATCTGGTTTAGTTGGCCTTCCTTTTCCCAGTGGAATTTCTCATTTCATCTTCCTTCCCAAACTCTTCTTCATTTTTTCAAGACCTTTCCCTCTAGTTTTGCCACGACCTTTCTTAAGTCTAGTGAAATCATCTGATGAAAAAAAGTCTGTTCAAAACACCACCTAAAATCTAAAAAGAAATAGTACATATGGCAGTACGGCACAAGATGAAGACTGGAACATTGGGAATTTTGCTTTATTTTGTTGTATCTTAAGAGACAACAAGGTCTAGAAATTTATCGAGAAGCAAAGAGAATATAGGAGAGCTAATAACATCTATTTTGATCATTTAAATCATTCGTTGATTATAAGTTTCATGAATTACATAAAATGATATTGAATTCTAAAAGTATAAATCAGAACACCTATTCATTATGAAAAAAGATTTAAATTATACATATTGACAGAACAAGTACCTTTAGACACCTACTTTTTTTATGTCATAACGAGAAACGGAGAGCTGGTAAAAAATAAAACAAGTTTAACTAATACAAGTTATCATGAAGAAATGATTACATGAAATCTGTGACAACATTTTCCACTTCTTAGAGTCAATTTTTGTAGCTTATGTAGTATATTGACAAAACAAAGTCAACTACAACTGCTCATACAAATGTTCAATGGCTTTCATGTTAATTAAGAAAAGACAGTGATTATGAGTGATATCATGAAGCAGTTCTTTTAAAATGTAAAAATAACTACATGAGTTAAATCCACAAATTCACACATCATCCGATATTGAATAACTTTCACTAGAGTGAACAAAATCAATTTCATTTATCCTACTACTTCATTTTCCCAACATCATTCTCACCATCCTTAGATACTAAGCTAATGTCCATATCTTTTCTTAGAAGTTTAACACTAATAGAAGTTTCAATAGGTAACATTATCGATTCAAACTTGGCCAATAACTAAATAATTTAATAGTAATCAATATCATAAAACATATTATCTGTATTAACAACATGAGTAAGGTTATCTGATTCATCCACTGATTGAGTTTCTTGAGTCGTTTCCCTGTAATTGTATTTTGTCTAAAGACACGTCCACCCGGTGCCATTGATTTACAGAACTCTACCAAAACACAATATGTAAATTTAGTATGTTCATAAGATATAAACTCAATTGGTTGAACAAAAATAGTTATACAGAAGCACCAACTATTGACAACTAACGAAAAATCTAAAAAGAACATAAACTATCAAACTGGAAAGTCTCACACACGTTATTTATTAATATGACTTTTTTTATCTTCTTGTCCAAATATTAATTGAACTATTGAATCATCACTAGCGGATTAAAGAACCAGTATAATATATCAATGATAGATTTATGCAGGAAATGTCCAAATTTCAAGGCAAAAACTTTTTAGAAAACTTATATTAGCTAAAGTTTTAAGAAAAGGTTGTGGATCTGATAAATATTGAGCCTCGTGAAGAAATGCCTATTGGTTTCAACAATTACTATATGAAGACATATTCTATTGAGGTGTGTAATATACCAAGTAATTCTACATTGATGGTAAGAAAAATCATCGAGGCAAGGTAGTTTGTGTCATTACCAAATCTGCAAGAAAGCCTAGTGAAGAGACTAGGCAGTATGATCTTTATGGGAAGTTCCTTATCAAGAAAATATATGTAGCCATGATTCCATAGCACCCAAAAGTTCCATGGGAAAGCCTCATAGTTCATCTCAATGTTCATCCTCAACATAATGTAACGACCCGAACCGTCGTTATTTAGGATAAACAATAATCTGAGAAAATCTGGGCCATTGCCCCGTCATAGCAGGTCAGATTCCGCTAGGGCGGCGGTGCCAGGGCGGGGTAAGTAGACACCAGGGAAGGATAGGTGAGGCAGAACGTAAATTACAAGAAATCCTATTTTCTCCTCCTTCCTAAAATACCTAAATAAGTCGTAAAACACCCTAGAAACCTCAGAAAAGCTGCTCTAAGCTTGGGAAGGAAGGAGAAGGAGATTTCTAGCATGAGGATGGTGAGATCTTGGGGATTCTTCACCGTCACGAAGCCCGGAAAACCCGAATCAAGTCAAAACTCTGTGCAACTACTTGGCGCCCATGTAGGCTAGGTTTTTTTTGAATTTAGTAGTTATAAATTTGTGCTTACTACGTAATATATGGAAATCAATGGTAGGGTTATGTGTAGACCTTCGTGCACCAAGTAAATTCCTTGAGTAATCACTAGAAATCAAAGTATGTGGGTTTATGCCTTGAGGAGAGAAATTGATGAATTGTTAGGACTCTAGAATTGTTATCATGGATACAATTGGTTCAATAATAAGACTTTGAAATCATGAATGGAACTAGATTTATGAATGTATGCTAGATTATAAATTGGAGCGATTGAATTGAGGATTTATGATGAATTGTGACTAAACCCTAGAAACAAGCCTTAGATGATGAACTAGGGCTAAGTACGGTCAAATTAATGTTTGTATATGAATGTTGCATTGTGGATCACACTTGTTGTAAATGAGATAGGTGTACTATGATTTCCATGAAATCATGACCTAAATGTATGATCTTGAAGATATACTTGTGATTGTGATTGTCATGTGTTGAATGGATCGGTTGCCACGTTCCGGCATAACTAACTTGGATCGGTTGCCACGTTCCGGCATAAATATGGGATCGGTTGCCACGTTTCAGCATAACTAACTTGGATTGGTTGCCACGTTACGGCATAACTAACTTGGATCGGTTGCCACGTTCCGGCATAAATATGGGATCGGTTGCCACGTTTCAGCATAACTAACTTGGATTGGTTGCCACGTTACGGCATAACTAACTTGGATCGGTTGCCACATTTCGACATAACTAACTATTTGGGTTTGGGTTCCATGAAAGGACCAATGATGTGATATAAAATGTGAAGTTGTTCGTTGTTCGTACATATTGATGATATCGTATATGTTTGATATGCGCATGTGAGTTTAGTGTTGTATGGACTTGCTTATGTTGCACTTAGTGGGCTCGTGTATGTTGGTTTATATTTGATGGTTCGTTGTAATGAGCGAACTTGTTGGGTATAGTGGAAAGGATAAATGTTCAAGAGGCGAGTAATATATAGTAAGGGTTTTTCGCGTGTTGTAATGGCAAGTAGTAGAGGTAGCGTGTGTGATGAAATATGCTTAGGTGGATTTCACCTTGGGGGGAAGTGTAACACCCCATATCCGAAACAAACCAAAATGCAGATTTTGAGAAATTGCAGGTGCAACCCACTGTTGCCACCCACGGACCGTAGGTCAGACCACGGCCCGTGCTGGTGGTCTGTGGTTCACCACTGCAACCCCTCCCTAAACCCAGCTCAAAAAATCGGCTAAGTCTCAACCCATGGACAAACCCACAGTCCGTGGTCTATGTTTGTGGATCTAGGCCCCCTTTACCCAGCCTCTGATGTAAACGATGGCCGACCAGCATGGACCGTCGTTCGATCCACGGTCCGTATGTCTGATCATTGGTGAAGGCCAGCAGCCAATTAGGGGGAAATTGATAATTGGGTCAATTTCAAATGGTCATAATTCCCAGCACAGAAGGAATTATATGTCCCATAACCTATTATATGATAGATAATTGAATCCTCTTTCCAACGCCACCGAGTTTGCTAAAATCCAACCTCCGAGTAAAAAGTTATGGTTGTTTTAGTGAATCCCTATCGGGCAGACTTTATCTACGACCCCAATCTACGGATCGTAGAGCCCGTCCGTCGGTCACTCCGATAGCAGTTAAGTCAGGGGTCTTTTGGTCTTTTCCTATTTTGTTGGATCCCTAAGCTACGTCGTTTAGACCCTAAATTATGAAGTTTTAGTCAGTTTAGGCCTAGAAACATAACTAGAACTTACCTAAGTCAGATCACTTTATTCAAAACTTAGAAAAATTATAGCGTAAGAGGAGAAGAGAAGTCAAGAACCCTAATTCAAGAACGCAGCAAGGTTCCATCAGTTCCAGCCTCGAAATTTAAAGATTTTTTCGGGAATTCGTCACCAAGTATGTGGAATTTCACTAGTGGGTTCCTTTCACCCATTAGGTCCCTATTTTTCAGTCAGTTTCTTGATTCCCTTATTATGACTAGACCTAGGGTTTCTTGAATGTTAGAATTATTGGGTTCTTAGCTGTTAGAATGATCCAAATCAGATTAGTATGTTAATATTCAGTTTATTGCATGAATTCTAGAACCCTAGCTATGTATTTATTTAGTTCTTGAATTACACATGCTAGGTAAGATATTTCAGTTATTCAATTATACATGCCTCAGTTATTAATGCATCAATATCCGTTTCATTGTTGCTTACTCAATTTGCATGTTCAGTTTGAGCTATCCAGTAACTTATAGAAATTCAGTCATAATGTGTTAATTACTTAATCCATTGGTAGTAGCATAATATCGAGTTGGACTAGGGTTCAACGTACCCAATAGTCCCAGAACTACTAGCCCCGTATGTTGTAAGTCCCCTCTGTGCGCATCATTTCAGTGATCACGGCAGTATGCCTCTATACCTCTGGTAGGGTATATTGGGTCCTCTCGATGGGGCGTATACATCGGACTCCACATTTAACTCATGTGGTTTATTATCAGTTATTAGTAGCTCCCACAGTTCAGTTAGATTCTATTGCATTGACCATGTATCGGTATATTCAGTATTCATTCTCAGCATTGGTCATTGCATTCAGTTAGCTCAGTATTCAGTATTTATATCATGTTCAAATTATATCATTGCTTATTTGCTTTGTTCAGTTATATGTTATTTCAGTTTATTCTATCCTGCATGTTCAGTACCTTTCAAATACTGACGCATACTCTACGCTATATCTTCTCGTGATGTAAGTTCAGGTTCTTTGCATCCAGATCACGCTTAGATCGGTTCTTGATCATCAGTTTAGCAGCATCAGTGGTGAGTCCTCATTCTTCTTGGACTAGTGACATGTTTATATTTTTTGTACTTTTAGTCCTTTAGTTTCAGTTTTGCTAGATCTAGTTGGGGGATGTCCCAACATTTCTAGTCAGTTTAGAGGCTTATTTCAGACATAGTTAGATTTAACCTAGAATTGAGTTAATATCTTCTTTGTATTAAACTCATCAGTTTCCATATATCTGATTATAGTATATGGGTATTCCCCATCTTTTCATTTTATTTATGATGATAGCTTCCGCACAGTTTTTATTATTCAGTTTATCTTTAGTATGCTCATGATCATGCCAGCAGGGTTAGCTTGGGATCACTTGTGGTCCTAGGTCCCGTGAACACGTCTCAAGGGTAGCTCGGGGCGTGACAAACTTGGTATTAGAGCACTACGTTTAAGAGTCCTAGGATGTCTGAAAAGTCGGACTAAGTAGCATTCTTTTCATGGGTGTGAAGTGCACCACATCTAATGTGAGGGAGGCTACAAAGCATTGGTATGATCTCCTTTATAATCCTTCGTTATGCGCTTAAGATCATGCCTCCCCGTAGAGCTAACACTAAGAATGCGAATGCTAGGAATGCAAATGCAGCTCCTCCAGTCCCAGATCAGGAAGTTTCTAATGCAGAATTTAGGAACGACATTCAGATGTTGGCTTAGAGTGTGGCCAACCAGAACCATCAGCGGGTTCCAGTTCAGGGAAATACCAATGTTGGGTCAGCTGCAGCTAGAGTGCGAGACTTTGTTAGGATGAATCCGCTAGAGTTCTTAGGATCGCAAGTTGGAGAAGATCCCCAAAATTATATTGATGAGGTCAAGAAAATCTTTAAAGTGATGCAACTGATTGGTAATGGTAGGGTTAAGTTGGCATCCTACCAGCTTAAGGATGTGGCTCACATATGGTACACTCAGTCGAAAGATTCAAGGGCTACTTTATCTATTGTGACTCCTTATATAGCAGTCCAATTCAGTGTTAGTACAGAAACACTCCCAGAACCTTTCTCAGTCTCTACTCCAGTCGGTGACCCAGTTATAGCTAGACAGGTATACATAAATTGCCCTATCACAGTCTCCCAGAAAGTTACCTCAGCAGATCTTGAAGAGTTAGAAATGGTAGACTTCGATGTCATTCTAGGCATGGATTGGTTATATTCATGTTATGCCTCAGTCGATTGTAGAACTAGGATTGTTCGTTTTCAGTTTCTAGACGAACCAATCTTAGAATGGAAGGGTAGTAGCTTAGCGCCTATGGGTCGATTCATTTCTTACCTTAAGGCCAGAAAGATGATCTCTAAGGGTTATCTCTATCATCTAGTTTGGGTTAAGGATTCAAGCTCTGAAACCCCAACTCTTGAGTCATTTCCAGTGGTTAATGAGTTTCCAGAAGACCTTTCCGGAGTTCCTCCCAATAGGGAAATCAACTTTGGAATTGATCTCCTTCCAAATACCTGGCCTATCTCTATTCCTCCTTACAGAATGGCTCCAGCAGAGCTTAAGGAATTGAAAGAGCAGTTGAAAGACCTTCTACATAAGGGCTTCATTAGACCCAGTATTTCGCCATGGGGTGCACCAGTGTTGTTCGTGAAGAAGAAAGATGGTTCTCTCAGAATGTGCATTGACTATAGACAGTTGAACAAGGTCACAATCAAGAATAAGTATCCCATCCCCAGGATTGATGACTTGTTTAACCAACTTCAGGGTGCTAGTCATTTCTCAAAGATAGACCTCAAATC
>NW_006239105.1:1154938-1156743 GCF_000226075.1 Solanum tuberosum
GCTTATGGGTCGATTCATTTCTTACCTTAAGGCCAAAAATGTGATCTCTAAGGGTTATCTCTATCATCTAGTTTGGGTTAAGGATTCAAGCTCTGAAACCCCAACTCTTGAGTCATTTCCAGTGGTTAATGAGTTTCCAGAAGACCTTTCCGGAGTTCCTCCCAATAGGGAAATCAACTTTGGAATTGATCTCCTTCCAAATACCTGGCCTATGTCTATTCCTCCTTACAGAATGGCTCCAGCTGAGCTCAAGGAATTGAAAGAGTAATTGAAAGAACTTCTAGATAAGGGCTTCATCAGACCTATTATTTCGCCATGGGGTGCACCAGTGTTGTTCGTAAAGAAAGATAGATGGTTCTCTCAGAATGTGCATTGACTATAGACAGTTGAACAAGGTCACAATCAAGAATAAGTATCTCATCCCCAGGATTGATGACTTGTTTGACCAACTTCAGGGTGCTAGTCATTTCTCAAAGATAGACCTTAGATCAGGTTATTATCAACTTGAAGTCAGAGATAGTGACATTTCGAAGACAACCTTTAGAACTCGATATGGTCATTATGAATTTGTAGTCATGTCATTTGGACTAACCAATGCTCCTGAACCTTTCATGGATTTGATGAACAGTATTCAAGCAGTACTTGGACTTGTTCGTTATCGTCTTTATTGATGATATCCTCATTTACTCTAGGAATGAGGAAGAACATGCGAGTCATTTGAGAGTTGTTCTGCAAACTCTCAAAGATCGCCAGTTATTTGCAAAATTTAACAAGTGCGAGTATTGGTTGCAATCAGTTGCCTTCCTTGGGCATATTGTGTCTAGTGAAGGAATTCGAGTAGATTCCCAGAAGATAGAAGCAGTGAAACAATGTCCCAGACCTACCTCTGCTACAGATATCAGAAGTTTCTTAGGTCTAGCGGGTTATTACATGAGGTTCGTGGAAGGATTTTCATCCATAGCCTCACCATTGACTAGGTTGAATCAGAAGATGGTCAAGTTTCGATGGTTAGATGATTGTGAGAAAAGCTTCGCAGAATTGAAAACTGGGTTGACTACAACTCCTGTCTTGATGCTACCAGAGGGTTCAGGTGGTTATGTGATCTATTCTGTTGCATCCAGGGTCGGCATAAGTTGTGTGTTGATGCATCGAGGTAAGGTTATAGCTTATGCTTCTAGACAACTTAAGGTACATGAGAAGAATTATCCGACTCATGACCTCGAGCTTGCAGCAGTGGTGTTTGCACTCAAGATTTGGAGACACTACGTGTACAGTGTTTATGTAGATATGTTCACAGACCATAAGAGCCACTAGTATGTATTCACCTAGAAAAAGTTGAATATTCGCCATAGAAGGTGGCTTGAGTTCCTCAATGATTATGATATGAGCGTGCATTACCATCCAGGAAAGGCGAATGTAGTAGTAGATGCTCTTAGCAGATTATCCATGGGTAGTTTAGCACATGTTAAGGAAGAAATAAGAGAGCTAGCAAAGGATGTTCATAGACTTGCTTGCCTAGGAGTTCGTCTTATGAGCTTATCAGATGGTGCTGTATCGGTTCAAAATGGGGAAGAATCTTCTTTGGTAGTGGAAGTTAAGGAAAAGCAAGACATCAATATGATATTACTTGAACTCAAGGGTGCAGTCCACCAACAGAGATTGGAGGTTTTCTCCCAAGGGGGAGATGGTGTACTTCGCTATCAAGGTAGATTGTGTGTTCCTGATGTGGATGGATTGAGAGAGCATATTCTCACAGAAGCCCATAATTCCAGATACTCTATTCATCCAGGCGCCACTAAGATGTA
>NW_006239105.1:1156892-1200448 GCF_000226075.1 Solanum tuberosum
GTATGACTCAAGATATTGACATTCCTACTTGGAAGTGGGAAGTGATCAACATGGACTTCATCACAGGTTTACCTTGTACTCGCAGACATCATGACTCCATTTGGGTGATTGTTGATAGAGTTCCTAAGTCTTCTCGGTGGAGGATTACGCCAAGCTTTACATTAATGCGATTGTGAGGTTGCATGTGGTTCCTTTGTCTATCATCTCAGATAGAGGTCCTCAGTTTACCTCTCATTTCTGGAAGTCATTTCAGAAGGGTCTTGGTACTCATGTTAACCGTAGCACAACATTTCATCCACAGACGGATGGGCAGGAAGAGCGTACCATTCAGACCTTAGAGGACATGTTGAGAGCTTGTGCGATCGACTTCAAGGGTAGTTGGGATGATCACCTTCTTCTTATAGAGTTCGCCTACAATAATAGTTACCATTCCAGCATTCAGATGGCGCCTTATGAGGCATTATATGGGCGTAGATGTAGATCCCATGTGGGCTGGTTTGAAGTAGGTGAAGCAGCCTTGATAGGGCAATATTCAGTCCATTATGCTATGGAGAAAGTGCAACTCATCAGAGATAGACTTAAGACAGCCCAGAGTTGCCAAAAGTCTTACGCAGATGTAAGGAGAAGAGAACTAGAGTTCCAAGTTGATGATTGGGTTTTCCTAAAGGTGACACCTATGAAGGGGTGATGAGGTTTGGCAAGAAAAAGAAGCTCAGTCCCAGATATGTAGGCCCTTACCGGATCTCGAAAAGGATTGGAAAGTGGCTTATGAGTTAGAGTTGCCAGCAGATTTGGCAGCAGTGCATCCAGTCTTCAACATTTCACTATTGAAGAAGTGTGTGGGTGATCCAACATCCATAGTGCCATTAGAGAGTGTGGCTGTGCAAGATAGTCTCTCGTATGAGGATGTACCGGTTGAGATTTTCGATCGTTAGGTTAGAATGTTGAGAAACAAAGAAGTCGCTTCAGTCAAGGTTTTGTGGAGGAGTCAGTCTGTAGAGGGAGCTACTTGGGAAGCAGAAGAAGCCATGAAGTCCAAGTATCCTCACCTCTTTCCTTAAGATTCCATTCCAGCTTGAGGTAATAGTTCCTCTTTAGTTTTTCAGTCATTCATGCCCTAATTCAGTCTTACTATTTTGTTCCTTCAGCCAGCCTTGCATTTTCAGCGTACTTGCATGTTCTAGGAACTCAGTTCAGTCAGAAATCAATTTCTAGTACTTAGTGGTAGGGATTGCAGCTTCTTCCCTCTATACTTAGCTAGTTTAATCTTCATTCGAGGATGAATGGTCCCAACGGGGAGATAATGTAACACCTCGTATCCAAAACAAACCAAAAATGTAGATTTTGAGAAGTTGCAGCTGCAACCCACGATTGCCACCCACGGATCGTAGGTCAAACCACGCCCCGTATTGGTGGTTTGTGGTTCACCACTGCAACCCCTCCCAAAACCAAGCTCAGAAAATTGACTAAGTTTTGACCCACGGACAGACCCACGGTCTGTGGATCGAGGCCCCCTTTACCCAGCCTATGACTCAAACGACGGACGACCAGCACAGACCATCGTTCAATCCACGGTCCGTACATCTGATCACTGGTGAAGGCCAGCAGTTAATTAGGGGGAAATTTATAATTGGGTCAAATTGAAATGGTCATAACTCCCAGCACAAAAGGAATTATGTGTCCCATGACCTATGATTTGATAGATAATTGAATCTTCTTTACAACGCCACCGAGTTTGCTAAATTCCAACCTCCAAGTAAAACGTTATGCTTGTTTTAGTGAAGTCCTAACGCGCAGACTTGATTACGACCCCAATCTATGGACCGTAGGTTGACGTACGGACCGTAGGTTGACCTATGGCCCATAGGTTGACATATGGCGCGTAGGTCCCATCCGTCGGTCACTCCGACAACAGTTAAGTTAAGGGTCTTTTGTCTTTGCCTATTTAGTTGGACCCCTAAGTTACGTCGTTTAGACCCTAAATTATGAGGTTTTAGTCAGTTTAAGCCTAGAAACATAACTAGTACTTACCTAAGTCATATCATTAATAAAAACTTAGAAAAATGAGAGCGTAAGAAGAGAAGAGAACTCAAGAACCCTAGTTCAAGAACACAGCAAGGTTCCATCAGTTCCAACCCTAAAATTTAAAGATTTCTCCGTGGAATTCATCAGCAGATATGTGGGATTTCACTAGTGGGTTCCTTTCACCGATTAGGTCCCTAGTTTTCAGTCAGTTTCTTGATTCCCTTATTATGACTAGACCTAGGGTTTCTTGAATGTCAGAATTATTGGGTTCTTAGCTGTTAGAATGATACAAATAAGATTAGTATGTTAATATTTAGTTTATTGCATGAATTCCAGAACCCTAGCTATGTATTTCTTTAATTCTTCAGTTACACATGCTAGGTAAGATATTTCAGTTATTAAGTTATAGATGCCTCAGTTAGTAATGAATCAATATCAGGTTAATTGTTGCATACTCAATTTACATGTTTAGTTTGAGCTATCTAGTAACTTACAGAAATTCAGTCATAATGTGTTAATTACTTAATCCATTGGGAGTTGCATAATACCAAGTTGGACTAGGGTTCAACGAACCCAATAGTCCCAAAACTACTAGCCACGTAGGTTGTAAGTCCCCTCTGTGGGCATCATTTCTTTAGTGATCACGCCAGCATGCCTCTATACCTCTGGCAGGGTATAATGGGTCCTCTTGACGGGGCGTATACATCGGACTCCACATTTAGCTCATGTGGTTTTATTATCGGTTATTAGTAGCTCCCACAGTTTAGTCAGATTCTATTACATTGACCATGCATCAGTATATTCAGTATTCAGTCTTAGCATTGTTCATTGCATTTAGTTAGCTCAGTATTCAGTATTTTTATCATGTTCAAATTATATCATTGCTTATTTTCTTTGTTCAGTTATATGTTATTTCAGTTTTATTCTATCCTGCATGCTCAGTACCTTTCAAGTACTGACGCATACTCTGCGCTACATTTTCTCATGATGTAGGTTTTGGTTCTCAGCATCTAGATCACGCTTAGATCAGTTCTCGATCTTCAGTTTAGTAGGATCAGTGGTGAGTCCTCATTCTTTGAGGACCAGTGACATGTTTATCATATTTGTACTTTTAGTCCTTTAGTTTCAGTTTTGCTAGATCTAGTTGGGAGATGCCCCAATATTTCTAGTCAGTTTGGAGGCTTATTTCAGACATAGTTAGATTCAGCTTAGAATTGAGTTAATATCTTCTTTGTATTAAACTCATCAATTTCCATATAACTCAGTTATTGTATATGGGTATTCCCCATCTTTTAATTTTATTTATGATGATAGGTTTCGCACAGTTTTTAATATTCAGTTTATCTTTAGTATGCTCATGATCATACCAGCAGGGTTAACTTGGAATCACTTGTGGTCCTAAGTCTCGTGGCCGTGTCTTGGGGGTAGCTCGGGGGGTGACAAGAAGAGATTGGGTTTAAGTGTTAAGGGAGCGTGATGTAGTGTATTATGTGACTATGGCCGACTGGGTAATATGACGAGGAAGTAAGGGTATGATGTGAACGGTTAGTTGCAATGTTGGTGATTGAAATTGGGGGATTTCTGTATGTGGTAGAATGGTTAGGCTATGATAAAGTATCTGCTAGGTAGGTTGATTGAGAAGGGTCATAGTAGGCAGAATATAGTGTATATTAGAGGTATTTCAAGGGAGGGTAAAGGTTGAGAAGCAAGTGGTTACTCTGATGAATCTTACTAGTTGGTTTCTTATGTTATGTGGTGGGCGTTGGGTTGATCGATGATGCCTACCACTACATGTGTTTTGTACTGATACTACTCTTGCTATGTCTTTCGACATAGTCTGGATGTAGGATTGGTGACGTTCCATTAGGTGAAGACGAAGTAATTCTCCAATAATTTCTATTATTCCATTCCACATGGTGGGAGGTGTGTCTTTTATTTATCTTGTTCATATTTACTCTTCGTAGCTCTTTTACCTTTTTAGACTATATCCTTGGGAGTTGTTAATTTACTTTACAAGTTTTAACTAAAAGAGTGTTTAAAGTTAGTATTTATAAAATCATATTTTTATATTTATCTCCGTTTCTTTAATTTTCTACATGTTTTAATTATTGGGAAATGAGGGTTCTCCTACTTAGGTGTTAGGGTAGGTGCCCGCACGGCCCAGTGGGTTGGGTCGTGACAAATTGGTATCAGAGGCTAGGTTACTGGTCTCCCACTACAAGATCAAAATGTGGACTAGACTCCTAAAGATTGGTGTGTTGACGTCCACATCTAATCTTTAGGAAGCTAGGAAGAATTCTAGGAAGTTGTTCCACTTATTCTCTCCTTTAGTGCGAGTGTCGCTTGTGGTATGAGTTGAGTCCAATTGGAATCTGGTACTTCCCGATTCTAATTGGTATCTCAACGAAGTGAACCAAACATCATGGTTACAACTAAAGGAACACAAGCAAGCAAATTGGAATTGAGAAGGTTCCAATTGGTATATATCCTTATGGGCTATAAAGGGCATCAATGACTAGTAATGGTCATCTATGGAATGGACTAGCTAATACATTGAATTTGTCTGTGCATTGTATTTTGGAAACTGTGAATGCGTGCTCTTTGTTGCCTGAAATAACTTTGAGTGCGTGATTCTTGTTATTTAATCTAATTGCAAATATGAAGTAGTAATTTCTTGAATATGATGATATGATGGTGTGTACTAAAAATGGGTGACTATAATTTGATATGTGCAATATGTTGGCAATTGGTTTGAATTATATTTGTGATTGTGATGTGTTGAATGGATCGGTTGCCACGTTCCAACATAACTAAATTGGATCGGTTTCAATGTTCCGACATAACTAGGGTATAGATGATCTGCTCCTCCATATTTAGCTGGATACCCTGAATGGCGCATGCCACCACCAAGTTCCAGGTAAAGGTCACATCGGTGAAGTTTCCCGATGGGTGGATCCTCTTAATCACTAAGTGTAGCCACCTCTTAGCATCGGGTGACCAATCCGTGCTAGTAATACCCTCAGTAATAGCCCAATAAACCTGATCCCAGCGTGTTGGTTGAACAAGAGTGTCTCTCAGCCACTCTACATCCATCTCCCTTAGTCTGGCCTCGTATTCATGGTTTGGGACCTCCTGTACTTCTAGGGCCTCATTGATAGCAGTGGCATTAAGAGGAATGTCAACTCCTGTGATACGAATGACGGGGTGAGAGTCGTCCCATCCAAGTGGAGTGTGCATCTTGGAGAGTCTCAGTTAGCGGGACTCACCCAAACTCTACCAGACCAGCATAGAAGGAAGGCTCCGTCTCATCTAACATGTGCAACACAAAACCCCTTTCGCAACAAAACTCTGTGTTACGGTGGTCATGATGCCTTTCCTGACTTGCAGCATCGAGAAACCACATGAAAGGTAAGTGTTCGATGTTTTGTCCTTCCATTTAGAAGCTTGCAATAAGTTGAAGATAAGTTGGAACGCGATAGTATAGTCGGGGTAAGGCTAAGAATTAAGAATTAAGAAAAGAGAAGTTTTGGTGTTAAGGGAAAGACCATTGTCTGGCATAGCCCACCACAACAGCCATAATCCCGCCTTAGTGGGGTTATGAAGGCCGCCATAGCGGGATAAAGGCCGCCAGAGCGGCCTTCATCTGGGACAAACACCAGGCGCGACAACGGCGCCTTTTCGTTCCAAAGCCCTCAATTTCGACATAATTTCAGCATATCAGAGTTGTTTAACTACCCTAGAACATAAATAAGTAAGTATTACAGCAAAATAAGGCCTAAATAAGAGTTTTACACCAACAGACCCTTCAACTTCCCCCACCCATTTTTGTATTGGTTTAAGCATATTTTTACGAAATCTTTACGCCCAGGACGTTGTGGGAATGTAAGGGAAGAGACCATGATTAATTTTTCCAACAAATCAAGAAACCTAGTATATTTTTTAATAACAAACCAAAATTAGTTTTAAACAATTAGACAGTAGCATGCATTTGTTGTTAATCAAGTATTGTAGTAAAGAGCATGGGAAACGAGAATTTACCTTAAGTTAGACGTTCAGACGAAATGAGTTGAGAGGATTTGGGGAGCACTTTTGAAAGAATAGGAAGAAATGGGGAGATTTTCATCCCCCCCTATACTGTTCTCGACCTCCCACTTTAGCTGGAGATCTCTTCCCACAGCGGCCCCGCCTTAGCGAGAGGACTGCCGCCCTAGCGGGGTCAGGCTGTGTAATTCGGGACGCCAATTTCTGGTCTCAAACATTGAGTCATATCCCTAACCGATCTCCTAAAATATAGAACCTGTCGTGCATCGTGCTTTTTAAATTAAAACCATACCTATTCGTGACTTGGTGATAGACCGAGTTGTTAATCATAAATTAAAATACGGTAGGGTGCGCAGTGATCCGTGGCACTAGTCGTTCGGGGATGAACGAGGAGTAAATTGGTATCTATTGTAACTACCAGAACCGTCGTTATTTAGGATAAATAATAATCTGGGAAAATCTGGGCCATTGCCCCGCCACAGCGGGACAGATGCAGCTAGGGCGGTGGTGCCTGGGTAGGGTAAGTAGGCACCAAGGAGGGATAGGCAAGGCAGAACGTAAATTATGAGATATCCTATTTTCTCCTCCTTTTTAAAATACCTAAATAAGTCGTAAAACACCCTAAAAACCTCAGAAAAGCCTCTCTAAGCCTGGGAAGGACGGAGAAGGAGATTTATAGCATGAGGATAGTGAGATCTTGCGGATTCTTGACCAAATTGACCGTCACGAAGCCCAAAAAACCCAAATCATGTCAAAACTCCATGCAACTCCTTGGAAGCTAGGTAGGCTAGGTTTTTATGAATTGATTAGTTATAAATATGTTCTTACTACGTAATATATGGAAATCAATGGTAGGGTTATCTGTAGACCTTCGTACACCAAGTAAATTCGTTAAATAATCCCTAGAAATCGAAGTATGTGGGTTTATGCCTTCAGTAGAGGAATTGAGGAACTGTTGGGGACTCTAGAATTGTTATCATGGATACAATTGCATCAAGAATAAGACTATGAAATCATGAATGGAACTAGATTTATGAATGCATGCTAGATCATAAATTGAAGCGATTGAATTGAGGATTTGTGATGAATTGTGACTAAACCCTAGAAAGAAGCCTTAGATGATGAACAAGGGCTAAGTATGGTCAAATTAATGTTTATATATGAATGTTGCATTATGGATCACACTTGTTGTAAACGAGATGGGTGAACTATGATTTCCATGAAATCATGACCTAAATGTATGATCTTGTAGATATACTTGTGATTGTGATTGTGATTTGTTGAATGGATCGGTTGCCACGTTCTGACATAACTAACTTGGATCAGTTTCAACGTTCCGGCATAACTACCGTAGAGATTATCTGCGCCCCCATATTTAGCTGGACACCCTGTATGGCGCATGCCACCACCAAGTCCCAGGGAAAGGTCACGTCGGTGCAGTTTCCCGATGGGCGGATCCTTCTAATCACTAAATGTAGCCACCTCTTAGCATCGGGTGACCAATCTGTGCTAGTAATACCCTCAGTAATAGCCCAATAAACCTGATCCCAACGCGTTGGTTCAACAAGAGTGCCTCTCAGCTACTCTAGATCCATCTCCCTTAGTCTGGCCTCGTATTCATGGTTCGAGACCTCTGGTACTTCTAGGGCTTCATTGATAGCAGTGGCATTCAGAGGAATGTCAACTAATTTGATGCGGATGACGGGGTGAGAGTCATCCCATCGCACAGTAGGCAGGATGGCGTAGAATTCCCTCACCCAAGTGTAGCGTGCATCTGGGGAGCCTCAGTCAGCGGGACTCACCCGAACTCTACCAGACGAGCATAGAAGGAAGGCTCCTTCTCCCCTAACTTGTGCATCAAAAAACCCTTCTCGCAACAGAACCCTGTGTTACAGTGGTCATGATGCCTTTCCTGACTTGTATCATCGAGAAACTAGATGAAAGGTAAGTGTTCGACGTTTTGTCCTACCATTTAGAAGCCTGCAATAAGTTGAAGATAAGTTAGAACGCGATAGTATAGTCGGGGTAAGACTAAGAATTAAGAATCAAGAAAAGAGAATTTTTGGTGTTAAGGGAAAGGCCACTACCTGGTGTAGCCCGCCACAACGGCCATAATCCCGCCTTCGTGGGTTTATGAAGGCCGCCACATCTGGGACAAACACCAGGCGCGACAATGGCGCCTTTTCGTTCCGAAGCCCTTGGTTTCGACAGAATTTTAGCAGATTAGAGTTGTTTAACTACACTAGAACATAAATAAGTAAGTATTTCAGCAAAATAACTCCTAACAGAGGCGTAAATCAGAGTTTTACACCAAGAGACCCTTCAACTTCCCCCACCCAATTTTTTATTGGTTTAAGCACATTTTTACGAAATCCTAACGCCCAGGACGTTGTGGGAATGTAAGGGAAGTGACCATGATTAATTTTTCCAACAAATCAAGCAACCTAGTTTATTTTTGAACAACTAACCGGAATTAGTTTTAAACAATTAGACAGTAGCATGCATTTGTTGTTAATCAAGTATTGTAGTAAAGAGCGTGGGAAACGAGAATTTACACTGAGTTAGACGTTCAGACGAAGTGAGTTGAGAGTATTTGGGGAGAAATTTTGAAAGAATAGGAAGAAATGGGGAAAATTTCATCCCCCCTATACTGTTCCTGACCTCCCGCTTTAGATGGAGATTTCTCGCCACAGCGGCCCCGCCTAAGCGAGAGGGTTGCCGCCCTGGCGGGGTCAGGCTGTGTAATTTCGGATGCCAATTTTTGGTCTCAAACGTTGAGTCATATCCCTAACCGATCTCTTAAAACATAGAACCTGTCGTGAATCATGCTTTTTATATTAAAACCATCCTTATCCGTGACTTGGTGATAGACCGAGTTGTTAATCAGAAATTAATACGTGGTAGGGTGCGCTGTGATCCGTGCACTAGTCGTTCGGGGATGAACGAGGGGTAAATTGATATATATTGTAACTACCAGAACCGTCGTTATTTAGGATTAACAATAATCCAGGAAAATCTGGGCCATTGCCCCGCCACAGCGGGACAGATGCTGCTAGGGTGGTGTTGCCAGGGCAGGATAAGTAGGCTCCAAGGAGGTATAGGTGAGGCAGAACGTAAATTATGAGAAATCCTACTTTCTCCTCCTTCTTAAAATACCTAAATAGGTTGTAAAATACCATAAAAACCTCAGAAAAGCCTCTCTAATCTTGGGAAGGAAGGAGAAGGAGATTTCTAGCGTGAGGATGGTGAGATCTTGCGGATTCTTAGGTAAATTGACCGTCACGAAGCCCAAAAAACCCAAATCAAGTCAAAACTCCGTGCAACTCCTTGGCGCCCAGGTAGGCTATGTTTTTATGAATTGAGTAGTTATAAATATGTTTTTACTACGTAATATATGGAAATCAATGGTAGGGTTATGTGTAGTCCTTCGTACACCAAGTCAATTCCTTGAGTAATCCCTACAAATCAAATTATGTGGGTTTATGCCTTGAGTAGAGGAATGGATGAAATATTAGGGACTCTAGAATTTTTATCATGGATACAATTGCATCAAGAATAAGACTATGAAATCATGAATGGAACTAGATTTATGAATGTATGCTAGATCATAAATTGTAGTGATTGAATTGAGGATTTGTGATGAATTGTGACTAAACCCTAGAAACAAGCCTTAGATGATGAACTAGGGCTAAGTATGGTTAAATTAATGCTTGTATATGAATGTTGCATTGTGGATCACACTTGTTGTAAACGAGATGGGTGAACTATGATTTCCAAGAAATAATGACCTAAATGTATGATCTTGAAGATATACTTGTGATTGTGATTATGATGTGTTGAATGGATTGGTTGCTACGTTCTGACATAACTAACTTGGATCGGTTTCCACGTTCTGGCATAACTAGGGTAGAGATGATCTGCACTTCCATATTTAGTTGGATACCCTGTATGGCGCATGCCACCACCAAGACCTAGGGAAAGGTCACGTCAGTGCACTTTCCCAATGGGCGGATCCTCCTAATCATTAAGTGTAGCCACCTCTTAGCATCGGGTGACCAATCCGGGCTAGTAATACCCTCAGTAATAGCGCAATAAACCTGATTCCAGCGCATTGGTTCAACAAGAGTGCCTCTCAGCCACTCTAGATCCATCTCCCTTAGTCTGGCCTCGTATTCATGGTTTGGGACCTCCGATACTTCTAGGGCCTCATTGATAGCACTGGAATTCAGAGAAATGTCAACTCATGCGATATGGATGACGGGGTGAGAGTCATCCCATCGCACAGTAGGCAGGATGGCATAGAAATCCCTCACCCAAGTGGAGCATGCATCTGCGGGAGCCTCAGTCAGCGGGACCCACTCAAACTCTACCAGACGAGCATGGAAGGAAGGCTCCTTCTCCCTTAACCTGTATAGCACAAAACCCCTCTCGCAACAGAACCCTGTGTTACGGTGGTCATGATGCCTTTCGTGACTTGTAGCATCGAGAAACCAAATGAAAGGTAAGCGTTAGTCGTTTTGTCCTGACATTTAGAAGCCTGCAATCAGTTGAAGATAAGTTAGAACAAGATAGTATAGTCGGGATAAGGCTAAGAATTAAGAATTAAGAAAAATGAATTTTTGGTGTTAAGGGAAAGGCCACTTCCTGGCATATCCCGCCACAACGGCCATAATCCCGCCTTCGTGGGTTTATGAAGGCCGCCACATCTGGGACAAACACCAGGCGCGGCAACGGCGCCGTTTCGTTCCAAAGCCCTCGGTTTCGACAGAATTTCAGCAGATCAGAGTTATTTAACTACCCTAGAATATAAATGAGTAAGTATTTCAGCAAAATAACTCCTAAAAGAGGCCTAAATCAAAGTTTTACAGCAAGAGACCCTTCAACTTCCTCCACCCATTTTTGTATTGGTTTAAGCATATTTTTACGAAATCCTTACGCCTAGGACGTTGTGGGAACGTAAGGGAAGTGACCAAGATTCATTTTTCCATCAATTCAAGCAACCTAGTTTATTTTTGAATAACTAACCGGAATTAGTTTTAAACTATTAGACAGTAGCATGCACTTTTTGTTAATCAAGTATTGAAGTAAAGAGTGTGGGAAACGAGAATTTACCTTGAGTTAGACGTTCAGGCGAAGTGAGTTGAGAGGATTTGGGGAAATTTTTTGAAAAAGTAGGAACAAATGGGGAGAATTTCATCCCCCCCCCCCTATACTATTCCTGACCTCCTGCTTTAGCGGGAGATATCTCGCCACAGTTTCCCTACATTAGCGGGAAGGCTGACGCCCTGGCGGGGTCAGGCTGTGTAATTTGGGACGCCAATTTCTGGTCTCAAACGTTGCGTCATATCCCTAACCAATCTCTTAAAATATAGAACTTGTCGTGAATCGTGCTTGTTAAATTAAAACCATCCCCATCTGTGACTTGGTGATAGACCGAGTTGTTAATCAGAAAGTAATACGCGGTAGGGTGTGCAGTGATCCGTGCACTAGTCGTTCGGGGATGAACGAGGGGTAAATTGGTATCTATTGTAACTACCAGAACCGTCGTTATTTAGGATAAACAATAATCCGGGAAAATCTGGGCCATTGCCCCGCCACAGTGGGACAGATGTTGCTAGGGCGGTGGTGCCAGGGCAGGTTAAATAGGCGCCAAAGAGGGATAGGCGAGGCAGAACGTAAATTATGAGAAATGCTATTTTCTCCTCCATCCTAAAATACCTAAATAAGTCGTAAAACACCCTAGAGACCTCATAAAAGCCTCTCTAAACTTGGGAAGGAAGGAGAAGGATATTTCTAGCATGAGGATGGTGATATCTTGCGGATTTTTGGCAAATTTGATCATCACGAAGCTCGAAAAACCCAAATCAAGTCAAAACTCTGTGCAACTCCTTGGCGCCCAGGTAGGCTAGGTTTTTATGAATTGAGTAGTTATAAATACGTTCTTAATACGTAATATATGGAAATCAATGGTAGGGTTGTGTGTAGACCTTCGTACACCAAGTAAATTCCTTGAGTAATCCCTAGAAATCAAAGTATGTGTGTTTATGCAATGAGGAGAGGAATTGATGAATTGTTAGGGAATCTAGAATTGTTATTATGGATACAATTGCATCAAGAATGAGACTATGAAATCATGAATGGAACTAGATTTGTGAATGTATGCTAGATCATAAATTGGAGCGATTGAATTAAGGATTTGTGATGAATTGTGACTAAACTCTAGAAAAAGGCCTTAGATGATGAACTATGGTTAAGTATGGTAAAATTAATGTTTGTATATGAATGTTGCATTGTGGATCACACTTGTTGTAAACGAGATGGGTGAACTATGATTTCCATGAAACCATGACCTAAATGTATGATCTTAAAGATATACTTGTGATTGTGATTGTGGTTGTGATGTGTTGAATGGATCGGTTGCTACGTTTCGACATAAATAACTTGGATCGCTTTCCACGTTCCGGCATAACTATGGGATCGGTTGCCATATTCCGACATTACTAACTTGGATCGGTTGCCTCGTTCCGGCATAACTAACTTGGATTGGTTGCCACTTTTCAGCATAACTAACTGGTTGGGTTTGGGTTCCATGAGAGGACCAATGATGTGATATGAAATGTGAAGTTGTTCGTTGTTCGTAAATATTGATGATATCGTATATGTTTGATATGTGCATGTGAGTTTAGTGTTGTATTGACTTGCTTATGTTACACTTAGTGGGCACGTGTATGTTGGTTTATATTTGATGGTTCGT
Organism: Solanum tuberosum; assembly: GCF_000226075.1. Lineage (NCBI taxonomy): Eukaryota > Viridiplantae > Streptophyta > Magnoliopsida > Solanales > Solanaceae > Solanum > Solanum tuberosum. Next base: position 1,169,713 of record NW_006239105.1, read on the forward strand.
TGTAATGAGTGAACTTGTTGGGTATAGTGGAAGGGATAAATGTTCAAGAGGCGAGTAATAGATAGGAAGGGTTGTTCATGTGTTGTAATGGCAAGGAGTAGAGGTAGCGTGTGTGATGAAATATGCTTAGGTGAATTTCACCATAGGGGGAAGAGATTGGGTTTAGTGTTAAGGGAGCGTGATGTAATGTATTATGTGACTATGGCTGGGTAATGTGGCGAGGAAGTAGGGGTATGACGTGAACGGTTAGTTGCAATGTTGGTGGTTGCAATTGGGGGATTTCTCTATGTGGTAGAATGGTTAGGCTATGATCAAGTATCTAGTAGGTAGGTTGATTGAGAAGGGTCACAGTGGGCAGAATACTAGTGTATATCGGAGGTATTTCAAGAGAGGGTAAAGGTGGAGAAGCTAGTGGTTTATTTCATGAATCTTACTAGTTGGTTTCTTATGTTATGTGGTGGGCGTCGGGTTGACCGATAATGCCTACCAGTACGTGTGTTTTGTATTGATACTACTCTTGCTATGTCTTTCAACATAGTCTTGATGTAGGATTGGTGACGTTCCATTAGGTGAAGACGAAGTAATTCTCCAGCAGCTTCTATTCTTCCTTCCGCATGGTCGGAGCTATGTGTTATCTTGTTCAAATTTAAACTTAGTAGCTCTTATACCTGTTTAGACTAGATCATTGGAAGTTGTTAATTTACTTTACAATTTTTAACTAAAAGAGTGTTTAAAGTTAGTATTTATAAAATCATATTTTTATACTTATCTCCGTTTCTTTAATTTTCCGCATGTTTTAATTATTGGGATATTTAGGTGTTAGGGTAGGTGCCCGCACGGCCTGGTGGATTGGATCGTGATACATAAGTTTTGTCTTTGGTTGTCCTAGCAAAAACGACTAGGCATTTTAGAAAGACTGGTGAAATTTGGGATATTTGTTTTGTCCTTGTATTTTATGTTACACAATTGAAGAAACCATTGACCACATTTTCTTTGAATGCAACGTTACCCAGAAGTTGTGATCCAGAATGTTATGCTGAATAGGTGAACCTAGATTGATCAGAAGCTGGCAGGGAGAGGTCACTTGAGCATAAAATGGAAAAAGAAAAGACTCAAGAAAGTGAACCATCATTGGCTGCCTATTTTCTATGGTAGTATCACTAATATGGAGGGAAAAGAACATGAAAAGATTCCAAGGAGACCACTCACAACTAGGAGACTAGGGTAGCAAGAGAAATAGTTGTCCATAAGGGGGAGGTTCCTGAAGTCATGGTAGTCTGTTCTAGGTGTGCTCAACCATATACCTCGAGGTTACCACCAAAAGAAGCCGCAAGAACTGGAAGGATTGGAGCTCAAATGTTATACCAAATTGATTAGCTAAAATGTAGTACGATAGTATTGACATCACTTGTAATAGATAGACAAAAGTGAAGTTGATACTTCAAATTATATTATTATTTTTTGTCAACTAAAACATATGAGAAACAGGGGTTAGTCCTGTTTTATTTTGTAGTTCCCACTTTGGTGTTAATAAAATTGTTTTTTAACCAAGAACAAATTGCCCTACATAATATTCATCTATAAATATTTTGGTTTGGTTCATCCTGATAGAAAGTTCCATTACCTTATCTTAATTCTAAGAGTCAAGTTCCAGAAGCATAATGTGACATACTTTAAATACTTGTTTTCACAATCCATCCTGTCTTCCCTAGAAATCCGAGGGGAAAACATCAATATATGACCAAACGAATGAGAAGTTGTTTAAATAGAAGCTTGAATAGTGTTATACTTCACTAGTGTGAGTCATGCACCAATTGTAAATATTCACACCACTTGAAATTGTAATCTACACAGTAAATTCGAGTATTCTTCTAAATGATCTTATGAGACAAAAATAAAGCAAGGTCAATGAAGATGCCACAAATAATCAATGAACAAATCATTCAATATATAATTACTGCACATAACGATCTATTTAATTTTGTTCAAACATAAGGTGGGAAGACTGAAACATACCTGGTCTTTTTGTCGAGGTTCAGATATTCTTTCATTTTGCAATGAAACTTCTCAAATATATAGTGATTATTCTGAAATTCTTTTGGAGCCAAAAACCTAAAAAAAATTAAGCGCCAAAAGACAGTTTCTTTCTCCACTTTTTGGCTTTCTGTACTTTCTTTGGTGGGCAAATTTGAAGAAGTGAAGGAAGTTGTGCCTCGAATTAACCCATTCACCCTGAAACTTAGGAAGTGGAGAAGTGCTCGACCAACCTGAGTTTTGTATATTATTAACATTAATAATTATTTTAATATATTTCAAAAGGGTATAAATGTCCATAACTAAGCATCCAGATAAATCAATTTCAAAATGAGCTTAACTCGTACATAGTGTCGAAACTCGAAAATGAACTTTTGAAATAAAATAAAAAATTAAAAGCCATTTTTAGAGAAAAAAAAGATCGCCTAAGAATGATAATACTCTTGCTTGTCTATTTGAGTGCACATCAATCTTTGTGTTGTTTAGCTAAAATTTGCACCAAAAATTAGCACAATACTAATTTGAAGTATGAAATAGATCTGATCGAATTTACAATATCCAACACTAAGCTGTGAATGAAACAATACAAAAGTATAGATCATAATAGATGAAGGAAGTGGATATCATACTTGTAACATTGAGCACATCTGTAAAGCAAGAAGCTTAGCTGCATGAAGAAATTGAAAGCTCATAAGAGAAAGTAGAGACAGTGGCTCATCGGAGAGAGCTCAGTGAGCATTATCAGTAGATTAGTTGGGAGCTTCAAGGAGGAAAAGATGAGAGACTCAGAGAAGCTTCCATACATCGATCTATCAGATTTTTGGTGTTTCGTTTTAGAAAAAAAAATTACTTGCTTTCCTAATTAGATAGCATACTTTTGTTTGGGCCTGGTCCGGGTTTGGGCAAGACCATTTGCTTCTCAACTAAATAAGGTTTCAAGCCATTTGGGCTTTAAAATGTGGGAGAAGTTCACTACTTACTAATGTTTTCTGTGTGTATCTCCTTTTATGAGTCTTTCGTTTAATAGTAATTTATTTTGATTTTGGTAATTAGTGTTCTAACTTCTGATTTTGGAATTTGTTCTTTAATAATTGTTTTTGATTTTGTTGTTGCTGCGGTTTTGTATATTATTTAATTGACGTTTGTTACGTATTGTTTCATTATGTATGATATGTATCGTATTGTATTAATTTAATGAATACAACATTTGGATTGTATTATTTTTCGTCGTTACATAATGTCACATATCAACAATTTGAATGATAACCTTACAGGAAAAATAGGGTACGGGGTAGAGCTTCTATAAAAAGTTAGGGTGAAGAATAAAATAGGATATATAAGTAAAGACAAAATGAAAAAAAATATTAAAGTAACTACACTATCACGCCAAATTGGGTGTTAACACAAAATGGGAGTACTTTTCATCATGAAACTATTATTCAAAATGCCTTAAAAGGGTAGTATTTTGATGAGTTAAGGTTAATCAACTGTGATCAATAGTTATAAATAAATGTTTCCATATGAAAACAACGTAACGTAGAATAAGTAAGGTATAATGTAATCACTAGTATGGTATGTAATTCAAGTAAAATTATATATTATATTAGTTGTGACGACAAGTTTGTTCGTAGCTAATGTATATTAATTTAACCAAACAAATAGGAAATTGTAGAACTACGTACAAATTTAATTATAATAGGATTAAGTTTGTGGGAATTGATTAATTAAGTTAACTATTATCTTGCTTTTCAAGTACTTTTCATGACCGTTTAGTTTAGTTGCAAGGATTCTAATAGGTTACCATCCATCTATATTCAAAATTAAATTTAGAATTTTGGTTTAAATATGTTTGATGTTTTAAGGGACGTCATCTACCTTTAACAAGTTTGATGTTTCTTCAGCAAGGTGGGAATTTTAAATTGTTCAAAACATTCAAATTGTAGAATGATGGTTCTTTCTTCATTCTTTGGTGATGCAACAGAGAGCCTATATCGTAGAGCTTATGATGTTGTAAATTTCTTGTTAACTTTGACACTAGCATGAATTACACCAATCATCTCTCGAACATCAATGATAATAATTTCATCCATCACTAACGCCATGATTTTTTCTCTTTAAAATGTTTTTTTTATGTGGACCGGGTTAACGGAATATGTGGTGAAAGTCACAATAGTTGAGATCAATGATCTTTTTGGCTTCATCTGATCACTTTGATTTAGGAAGTTCAATGACCTTGGGCTACTGTCAAATTATTAAATGCTTTATTTTTATTTTTTAAAATACTCAATATTTGGTGTATTCTTAGCACTTTCTCAACAAAGGTATATTCTTTTTATATTAATTTATTTTACCTTTGTTCTGCTCTTAATAATTTTTGTTCTCTTTTGTTCATTGCTTGCGTTTTCAATCTTGAGACTTTGTTTTATGTTATCTGACTTATTTTGTTTGGTCATTTTTTTGGAATTCTCGCATCTGGTCAATCTCTTTATTCCCTTCTCTATTATTTTAAAAAAATTGTACTAATTAGCATAAAATACACGTACAACGCACGTGTCTGAGAACTAGTATGAAAAAAACATATGACTTGCCAAAATAATAACGCTAGTATCGATTTTGAGTTTATAATGTACTCTAAATTGACATTATAATAATAGAAATATGAAGTATTCACAAAATAGAAAAAAATAGCAACAACCAAAAAAAAGTTTATTAATGACATCTTCAAATGGATTTTAAAGACCAAAATAAAGTGAATGGACTAAATTTGAATTTTATGTGTAATAAAAAGATCTAAAAGACAAAAATAAACTAATGTAACATCTCACACCTACAAACGACTAGAAAGTGTTCAAAATCTGAAAATACTTATTTTTGGAAAGAATAAGAAAAAATCTGGAAAATTTGTCTAAGTTAGAAAAGTGAATTTTGGTCATTTTCAAACGACAATAACTCCTAGATCAGGATGAGTTAGGAGAATTAAATTGATATGGTTGGAAATCCCTTGGAAAGATCTTCCCAACGCCGCCAAGTTTGCACGATTTCGACATCATATGAGTGAGATATGCCTTTCAAAAGTTAGGCTATTGGATTGAGGATCCGGAGTTAGGGAAGGGCAAAGTAGTCTTTTCTCTAATTTATTTCCTAATTCATTTTTAGGGATTTATTGGGGTAAAAAACTTATTTGGTCAGATTAGTAAAATTAAATTCACGCTTAGGGTTTGGAGAAAAGAGAAAAGAAGAAAGAAAGGGAGAAAAGCCAAGATTTCGCCAAGAACGTCAAGCGTTTGGAGTGGAATTCGTCGGGGGTGATCCCTATTAAGGTATGTGAGATCTTTTAGTGATGGGTTAGTTCACCCACACACCAACTTGTTTCAATTCAGCGATTTTGGGTTGTTCATATGTTAAAAAGTGAAGTTCTTGACGGACATCGTTAAGTTCTTGATTGGTTGTGTTGTTGAAGTTTCTTGTTGATTTGATTCGTGTTTCCGGGAGGATTTTATAGTTAGATCTGTTGTAAATTGAGAGTACTAATGACCCTAAGTGTTTGGGGAAAGAAGTAGGGAAGATTGGAGGGTTTATAGATGAAAAACGAAGGAGAAAAGTCAGAATCTTTTTGGTAAAAAGGGTGGGGCGCCGCGCCAGCTAGCGCAACCCAAAGCAGTGTCTGAAGTTTTGTCCTTGGGGCACCGCTCCAGTCAGCGCCCCCCAACATGTTCTCTGAAGTTTGGGGCCTGGCGCCCCACGCCTCTCAGAGCGCCAAGGATACCAGTGCACCCCATTCTTCCCCCATATTTTCCTACTTGTTCCTAAGCGATGTACCTATATTTTATAGTTGATTCCACCACTCTAAGGTACATCTAATCGTCATGAAATCATCCATAAACATGAGATCATGAACCTTGAATCCATAATCCAATTCAAGGAAAGTTAAGATCAAAGTCAAAGAAGTTAAGAGCCAAATCCAGAAGTTAAGAAGCAAGTTAAAGCAAAGTTTCTTAAAGATTTCAAGAGTCTTTAACAATGTTTTAACTTCGTTTTAAGACTCAAGTTTTCAGGTTAAGCAAAGAGTAAAGACTTGATTTCATTTCTCAAAAGTTATAAGGGAACTAAGTATTCCCTAAGAGTTTATAAATGTTTTTACACATTTGAGCAAGAAAAGGGAACATCGATTCCAAGAGAGCCTTTGGGCTAAGCTTTGAGTAATTATCTCAAATCAAAGAAAGAAAGTTGTTTAAAACACTTATGAGCTAAGTATATTTTGGGAGTAGTATTGAGCACCGATATGGGGATGCGAGTTCATATTAACTCAAGTCTCCATAAACCATGTAGCCATCATGGGTAGTAAAGGATCATACTTTTTAGATGACTCCTTAAGATGCTTTTAGCATAGACTAGTGGATCCACGTAAGGTCCTATATCATGGCAAGGTAGAGGATGGTCCTTGGGCAACGTGAGGTAAAACGGTGTATCATCACTTAGGATCAAAGTGGTGGTTGTCGGTTAGAGAATCTCCCACAAAAGTTATATTGCTTTTATATATAAGTAAAGTAGAGTTTGTTATTGCTTTTTTTTTAACGAACTAAGTTGTTTACACTGTTTTACAAGCTTTATATATATATTACATGTGTCTTATTGCTTGACATTGAATTCAATTATTCATGAGTTGTACAGAGCCAAGGTAAGTGTTCCTTCTTACTTTTTTCAAGCTTAAGTTGTTGTTTAGCATTCCAACTCGCATATTCGTACATTAAATGTACTGATGCCAGTTGGCCTACATCGTCTTATGATGCAGACGCAGGTAACCAAGATCAGCATCCAGCGCCTCATTGATCTAGTTGAACACTCAGAGTCAGTGGTGAGTCTCCTTGCATTCCAGAGGACTCTTTTATTCGCTTTTAGTCTTTTATTATTAGGATGTTGTAGGGTCTGTCCCAACATCCATCTCAGTATTATAGAGGCTTCATAGACTGTCAAACAGTAGTTATGAGTCTCTCATCTATGTAATTGCAAATACTTTGTTTTGAGACAGAAGTTGCCAATTGCGCTTAGATGTTATCATTTAAACTATTACATGAGTTTATTTTGTTGATTTAAATCTTCCGCTGAGTTAAGCAAACCAGGCCAAGGGTTCGCTTAGGGCCTGCAATGGTCTCCGAGTGCCGGCCACATCCGAGGTGTAGGCTCAGGTGTGACAAACTTGGTATCAGAGCACAGAGTTCAAGAGTCCTATGGAGTCTATGAAGTTGTGTCTGTAGATTCCTAGTTATCGATGTGAAGCGCGCCACATCTATAATTAGAAGGATGCAACAATTAGGAACTATCTCACTTCTTTCACACTTTTTTCGTGCGTTAGAGTTTATCTCTAAAAAGTTTCCCTCTAATTCGTGCCTGCACGTGTTTTCAGATAACCATGCCTCTACGAAGAGCAGTCAGAGGTCGTCCAGCTAGGAGGAATGTTGTGGAACAAGAGTTACCCAATGCACCTAAAGTGCAACCTCAAGGAGAAGTCACCAATGTTGAATTGAGAGAGGCTATAAGGATGCTCAGTCAAGTTGTGACCAACCAAGCTAGGCAGCAGAGAGGAGCTCGACAAGATGAGGCAGACACTTCAAGGATTTGTCAGTTCTTGAGGATGAATCCCCCAAGTTTCACTGGTTTGAGAACTGTAGAAGATCCAGAGAACTTCATTGAGGAACTGAAAAAGGTGTTCGATGTGATGCATGTTACTGATACTTTGAGAGTTGAGATAACTTTATATCAAATGAAAAATGTTGCTAGGACCTGGTTCGATTAGTGGAAAGGGGGTAGAGCGGAGGATGCACCACCTGCGAGTTGGGAATTTTTTTGAAGAGGCTTTCTTGGTGTGTTTCTTTCTCGAGAACTGAAAGAGACCAAGGTACGTGAGTTCCTCACACTTAAGCAAGATTCTCTGAGTGTTCATAAATATGGGTTGTTGTTCACCCAAGTATCCTGATATGCTTTGGAAATGGTTAAGGACATGAGGAGTAGAATGAGCTTATTTGTTGGTGGGTTGAGCCGTCTATCAAGCAAAGAGGGCCGGGCAGCAATGCTTATTGGGGACATGGACATTTCGAGGTTGATGGTTATGTGCAGCAGGTTGAGGAAGAGAAGCTGAGGGACAGGGAAGAGTTCAGGAATAAGAAAGCGAAGACAGGGAATGAGTCTGGGCATCAGAAGAGTAGTGTGAATCATCCGTCCTTTCAGAAGCAAAAGGGACCTGCACCATCATCTTCTAGTACACTTGCACCTAGAAACAAAGGTGCGTATAATGGCCAGAATCCGCAGAAATTCAGAGCTAGACCAACACAATCTCAAGGTGGTGTGGCACAAGGAGGTAATTGGGCTCATGTATGTGGTAGATGTGGTAGAAACCACTCAGGTAAGTGTCGTGACGGCCAGACAGGTTGCTTCAAGTGAGGGCAAGAGGGTCACTTCCTGAAAGAATGCCCTAAGAACAGTCAAGGTAGTGACAATCAAGGTAATAGAGCTCAATCTTGATTGGTTGCTCCACCAGGCAGGGCTGCACCTAGAGGAGCTACTTCCAGTACTGGCAAAAGGGCAAACCACCTCTATGCGATCACGAGTCACCAAAAGCAAGAGAACTCTCCAGATGTTGTCACTGGTATGATCAAAGTCTTTACTTTTGATGTTTATGCTTTGCTAGATCCATGAGCAAGTTTATCTTTTGTAACCCCTTATGTTTCAAATAAGTTTGATGTTATCCCTGAGAAACTTTGTGAACCCTTCTGTGTTTCTACAGAGTCTATTCTAGGTGAGCGAGTTTATCATGATTGTGCAATTTTCATCAATCACAAAGACACCATGGCTGATTTAGTTGAATTAAACATGGTAGATTTTGATGTCATTCTAGGTATGGACTGGCTTCATGCATGTTATGCATCAATAAATTGTAGAACTCGAGTTGTCAAGTTTCAGATTCCTAATGAGCCAGTCATAGAGTGGAGTAGTAGTTCAGCAGTGCCTAAGGGTCGTTTCATTTCGTACCTTAACTTAGTCCGAGTTAAGGACTCAAGTGTTGAAGTACCTCCCATTCAGTCAGTTCCTATAGTAAAAGAGTTTTCAGAAGTCTTTCCTGATGACCTACCCAGACTCCCCCCTGAGAGAGAAATAGACTTCGGTATAGACATCATTCCAGATACTCGTCCTATCTCTATTCTGCCCTATAGAATGGCACCAGCAGAGTTGAAAGAGCAGTTGAAAGATCTTCTAGATAAGGGTTTCATTCGACCAAGTGTCTCACCTTGGGGCGCTCCGGTTTTATTTGTGAGGAAGAAGGATGGTTCCCTTAGGATGTGTATAGATTACCGTCAGTTGAACAAGGTTACCATTAAGAATAAGTACCCTTTTTCGAGGATTGATGATCTTTTCGATCAGCTTCAAGGTGCTTCATGTTTCTTGAAAATTGACCTCAGATCAGGTTACCATCTGTTGAAAGTAAGGGAATGTGACATTCTAAACACAACATTTAGGACACGTTATGGTCATTACAAGTTTTTGATTATGTCGTTCGGTCTAACTAATGCACCAGCAGCGTTCATGGACCTTATGAATAGATTCGTCAAACCTTATTTAGATATGTTTGTTACCATCTTCATTGATGACATATTAATCTATTCAAGGAATGAAGAGGATCATGCTAGCCATCTCAGAATAGTTCTTCAGACTTTGAAAGAAAAGGAGTTATATGGTAAGTTCTCAAAATGTGAGTTTTGGCTTGAGTCTATAGCGTTCTTAGGCCACATAGTTTACAATGATGGGATTAGAGTTGATACTCAAAAAATCGAGGGAGTGCAGAATTGACCTAGACCCACATCTCCAACTAATATTAGGAGTTTCTTGGGTTTAGCTGGCTATTATAGAAGGTTTGTAGAGGGGTTCTCATCTATTTCATCTCCTTTGAGGAAGTTAACTCAGAAGACTGTTAAATTTCAATGGTCTGAAGCTTGTGAGAAAAGCTTTCAAGAATTGAAGAAGAGGTTGACTACTGCCTCACTTTTAACCTTACCGGAAGGTACTCAAAGTTTTGTGGTGTATTGTGATGCATCTAGAGTTGGTTTGGGTTGTGCGTTGATGCAGAATGACAAAGTCATAGATTATGCCTCTAGACAATTGAAAGTTCATGAGAAGAACTACCCAACCCATGACTTAGAGTTGGTTGTTATAGTATTCACTTTGAAGATATGGTGTCATTACTTGTATGGTGTGCATGTTGATGTATTCACTGATCACAAGAGTCTTCAACATGTGTTCACCCAGAAAGAGCTTAATCTCAGACAAAGAAGGTGGTTAGAATTACTCAAGGATTATGACATGAGTATTCTTTATCACCCAGGTAAGGCTAATGTTGTTGCTGATGCCTTGAGCAGGTTATCTATGGGTAGTACTGTCTATGTTGATGAAGAAAATAGAGAGTTAGTGAAAGATGTGCAGAGACTTGCACGCTTAGGAGTCCGACTGATGGATTCCACAGAAGGAGGACTAATGGTGATGAATGGGGCTGAAACATCACTAGTGTCAGAAGTGAAAGAAAAGCAAGACCAAGATCCCAATTTGCTAAACTTAAAGGCAAATGTTCATAAGCAAAGAGCATTAGCTTTTGAACAAGGGGGAGATGGTGTATTGAGATAACAAGGTAGATTGTGCATATCTATGGTGGATGGACTCTAAGAGAGGATCATGGAGGAAGCTCATAGCTTCCAGATATTCCATTCATCCGGGGTTCCACAAAGATGTATCATGGTTTAAGAGAAATGTATTGGTGGAAGGGCATTGCAGAGTTTGTTGCTAAGTGTCCAAATTGCCAACAAGTGAAAGTAGAGTACCAAAGGTCCGGTGGTTTGGCTCAAAATATAGAACTTTCGAAATGGAAGTGGGAGATGATAAATATGGATTTCATCACAGGTTTGCCAAGGTCTCGCAGACAACATGACTCTATTTGGGTGATTGTCGACATAATGACAAAATCAGCCCACTTTTTACCAGTAAAGACTCAGCAGAGGATTATGCCAGGTTATACATTTATGAGGTGGTAAGACTTAATGGGGTCCTAGTCTCCATTATTTCAGATATAGGTGCACAATTTACTGCACAATTCTGGAAATCTTTTCAGAAAGGTTTGGGTTCAAAGGTGAACTTGAGTACTGCTTTTCATCCTCAAACAGATGGGCAAGCAGAGTGCACCATTCAAAATTTAGAAGATATGTTGAGGGCTTGTTTGATTGATTTCAAAGGGAATTGGGATGATCACCTACATCTCATTGAGTTTGCTTAAAACAACAGTTACCACTCTGGCATCCAGATGGCTCCATATGAAGCTCTTTATGGGAGAAGATACAGATCTCCTATTTGATGGTTTAAAGTTAGTGAAGCAGGGTTGATAGGACCAGATTTAGTTCACCAAACCATGGAGAAGGTGAAGGTGATTCAAGAGAGGTTGAAAATGGCGTAGAGTCGTCAAAAATCCTACACAGATGTTAGGAGAATGCCATTAGAGTTCAAAGTAGATGATTGGGTTTATTTGAAGGTTTCACCCATGAAGGGTGTCATGAGGTTTGGTAAGAAGGGGTAAACTTAGTCCCCGGTATATTGGACCTTATCGCATAGTCAATAGGATTGGTAATTTAGCTTATGAGTTGGAGCTACCTCAAGAGTTAGCAACAATTCATCCGGTGTTTCACATCTCCATGTTGAAGAACTGCATGGGAGATCATTCATTGATTATACCAACTGAAAATGTTGGGATTAAGGATAACTTATCTTATGAGGAGATTCCGGTTCAGATTTTAGATAGCCAAGTTCGCAAGTTGAGGATCGAAAAAGTAGCTTCAGTCAAAGAACTTTGGAGGAACCAATTTGTTGGGGAAGCTACTTGGGAAGCTGAAGAAGATATGAAGAAGAGATATCCACATCTCTTTGAATCCGGAGGGACTGCAGATCAAGGTACTAATTCTCTTCTTAGTACTCTTTGAATTATGAATGAACATGTTGATTGTTGCTTTTGCTTGTTGAGTGTTGAACTTGATGTTTCTACCCTTAGCTTAGTGAAATAAAGCTCATTCGAGGATGAATATTCCCAAGGGGGAGATATTGTAACATCTCGCACCTAGAAATGACTAGAAAGAGTTTAAAATCTGAAAATACTTATTTTTGGAAAGAATAAGAAAAAATCTGGAAAATTTGTCTAAGTTAGAAAAGTAAGCTTTGGTCATTTTCAAATGACCATAACTACTAGCTCAGGATGAGTTAGTAGTAGTTCTTGATATGGTTGGAAAGCCCTTGGATAGATCTTTCCAACGCCGCCAAGTTTGCGCGATTTTGCCATCATATAAGTGAGATATGCCTTTCAGAAGTTGGGCTATTGGATTGAGGAAAGTCCCAATCCGGAGTTAGGGAAGGGCAAAGTAGTCTTTTCTCTAATTTATTTCCTAATTCATTTTTAGGGATTTATTGGGGTAAAAAAACTTATTTTTGGGCAGATTAGCAAAATTAAATTCACGCTTAGGGCTTGGAGAAAAGAGAAAAGAAGAAAGAAAGGGAGAAAAGCCAAGATTTCGCCAAGAACGTCAAGCGTTTGGAGTGGAATTCGTCGGGGGTGATCCCTATTAAGGTATGTGATATCTTTTAATGATGGGTTAGTTCACCCACACACCAACTTGTTTCAATTCAGCGATTTTGGGTTGTTCATATGTTAAAAAAGTGAAGTTCTTTAAGGACATCGTTAAGTTCTTGATTTGTTGTGTTGTTGAAGTTTCTTGTTGATTTGATTAGTGTTTCCGGGAGGATTTTCGAGTTAGATCTGTTGTAAGTTGAGAGTACTAATTACCCTAAGTGTTTGGAGAAAGAACTAGGGAAGATTGGAGGGTTTAGAGATGAAAAACGAAGGAGAAAAGTCGGAATCTTTTTGGTAAAAAGGGTGGGGCGCCGCGCCAGCCAGCGCGCTCCAAAGCTGTGTCTGAAGTTTTGGCCTTGGGGCACCGCTCCAGCCAGCGCCCCCCAACATGTTCTCTGTAGTTTGGGGCCTGGCGCCCCATGCCTCTAAGAGCGTCAAGGACGCCATTGCACCCCATTCTTCCCCCCATCTTTTCGTACTTGTTCGTAAGCGATGTACCTATCTTTTCTAGTTGATTGCAACACTCTAAGGTACATCTAAACATCATGAAATCATCCATAAACATGAGATCATGAACCTTGAATCCATAATCCAATTCAAAGAAAGTTAAGATCAAAGTCAAAGAAGTTAACAGCCGAATGTAGAACTTAATAAGCAAGTCAAAGCAAAGTTTCTTAAAGATTTCAAGAGTCTTTAACAATGTTTTAACTTCTTTTTAAGACTCAAGTTTTCAAGTTAAGCAAAGAGTAAAGAGTTGACTTTGGGAACATCTATTCCAAGAGAGCCTTTGGGCTAAGCGTTGAGTAATTTTCTCAAATCAAAGAAAGAAAGTTGTTTAAAACACTAATGAACTAAGTATATTTTGGGAGTAATATTGAGCACCAATATGGGGATGTGAATTCATATTAACTCAAGACTCCATAAACCATGTAGTCATCATGGGTAGTAGTGGATCATACTTTTTAGATGACTCTTTAAGATGCTTTTAGCATAGACTAGTGGATCCACGTAAGGTCCTATATCATGGCAAGGTAGAGGATGGTCCTTGGGCAACGTGAGGTAAAACGGTGTATCATCACTTAGGATCAAAGTGGTGGTTGTCGGTTAGAGAATCTCCCACAAAAGTTATATTACTTTTATATTTAAGTAAAGTAGAGTTTGTTATTCCTTTATATTTAACAAACTAAGTTGTTTACACTGTTTTACAAGCTTTATTTATATGTTGTATGTGTCTTATTGCTTTATATTGAGTTTAGTTATTCATGAGTTGTACAGAGCCAAGGTAAGTGTTCCTTCTTAAGCTCTTCAAGCTTAAGTTGTTGTTTAGAATTCCAACTCGCATACTCGTGCATTCAATGTACTGATGCCAATTGGCCTGCATCGTCTTATGATGCAGACGTAGGTAACCAGGATCAGCATCCAGCTCCTCGTTGATCCAGTTGAACACTCAGAGTCAGTGGTGAGTCTTCTTGCAATTCCGGAGGACTCTTTTATTCGCTTTTAGTCTTTCATTATTAGGATGTTGTGGGGTCTATCCCAACATCCATCTTAGTATTATAGAGGCTTCATAGACAGTCAGACAGTAGTTATGAGTCTCTCATCTATGTAATTGCAGATAATTTGTTATGAGACAGAAGTTGACAATTGGGCTAAGATGTTATCATTTAAAATATTACATGAGTTTATTTTGTTGAGTTATGTCTTCCGTTGAGTTAAGTAAACCAGGCCAAGGGTTCACTTCGGGCCAGCAATGGTCTCCGAGTGCCGGCCACGTCCAGGGTGTAGGCTCGGGGCATGACAACTAAAATAACAAAATTCGGATGTAATTAATAAAGTTTATTTTTAAATTAAAAATAAATCGAATTGAATTATAAATACCTAATTTATTTGTGTGTCCATATCATAAATGAATAAACAAATTTTAATGTGATTAGCATTTTGTTTCCACATAACATTAGTCACAATTAGGTTCTTATTAAAACTGACAATTTTAATTCTGAAAGAAAAAAGGCCACCCCTTTCATTAATTAAGGGATTGTGTGTGGTCACTTATTTTTCTCCTAGAAACGCCACCGCTGACATCCTAAGACGCCGCAGCTGACATCCTTAGACGCTACATATTTTTCTCTTCGCCTACTTGGTTTGTCGCCATCAATTCTCGCCACAAACACTTTCACGGTCCGTGGTCCTTCACACGGTCTGTGGGAGCTTCCGTGGAGTTTAACTAGTAGACTCCCAACATGAAGCCTCCAGACCTCAGCTCAAGTGAGGACCACGGGGACCTTCACAGTCCGTGGTCCTACACATGGGCGGTGGTAGTGGCCGTAGTCCAGACCCCCAAGTTTTCAGAACCAAGTCCAGACCACGACCAACTTCACGGTCCGTGGTCCCTTTCACGGTCTGCAAAGATGGTCGTGGTCAGTCCGTCTGCAGCTTAAGTCAGGGGTCTTTTGGTCTTTTCCTTTTTCGTTAGACTTCTAAACCTCGTCGTTCTAACCCTAAATTTCATGGTTTCGGTCAGTTTTAGTCTAGAAACATAACTAGAACTTACCTAAGTCGGATCTTTAATCAAAATCTTAGAAAATTAGAAGCGAAAGAGGAGAAAAGGTCGAGCAACCCTAGTTCAAGAACGCAACAAGTTTCCTCAAGTTCCAGCCCTGAAATCGAAGGATTTCTCCATGGAATTCGTCACCAGGTATGTGGGATTTTACTAGTGGGTTCCTTTCGCACATTAGGTCCCTAGATTTCAGTCAGATTCTTGATTCCCTATTATTAACTAGATCTAGGGTTTCTAGAACTTCAGATGATTATCATGAATTGGTTATTTACATCTTCCCAATAAGATTATCATGTTATTACTTCGTTTATTGTATGAATTTTATAACCCTAGCTATATATTTCTTTAGTTCTTGAATTACACATGCTAAGTCAGATATTTTAGTATTTCAGATATGCATGCCTCTATCTTGAATGTGTCATTATCAGTATATAAATGTGCATTCTCAGTTTGCATATCAGTTTTGAGCTGTCCAGTATATTACAGAAATTCAGTCACAATGTGTTGATCATTTAATATATTGGGAGTAGTATAATACCAAGTTGGACTAGGGTCAGTTACTGAAATAGTCCCAGAACTACGAGCCACGTAGGTTGTAGGTCCCCTCTGTGGGCATCATTTTAGTGATCACGCCAGTATGCCTCAACACCTTTGGCCGGGTGTATTGGGTCCTCTTGATGGGGCGTATACATCGGACTTCACATTTAGCTCATTTGGTTTTATTATCGGTTATTAGCAGCTCCTACAGTCCAGTCAAACTCCATTGCATTGACCATATTTCAGTACAGTCAGCATTCAATCTCAGCATGTTATAAAATGGTCATTGCATTCATTAGCTCATTATTCAGTATCTATATCATGTTCTGATTGTGCTCTTGCTTTATTGCTTGTTCAATTATGTGTTTATTTCAGCTTTACTCTATACTACATGCTCAGTACCTTTCAAGTACTGACGCATTGCTACATCTTCTCGTGATGTAGGTTCAGATTCTCACCATCTAGATCACGCTTAGATCGGTTCCCGATCTCTAGTTCAGCAGCATCAGTGATGAGTCCTCATTCTTCGAGGACAATAGTCACGTTATCTTTCAGTTTTCATTATTTTAGTTTTAGTTTTGCTAAACTTAGCTGCGGCATGTCCCAGCACTTCTAGTCAGTTAGAGGCTATTTTAGACATAGTTAGATTCAGCTTAGTATTTGTGTTTGATATTTCTTTTGTATTAAAACTCTCAGATTTGATATATTCAATTTAGTATATGGGTATTTCCCATCACTTTCATTTTCTTGATTTAACTTCCGCATCAGTTATTATTATTCTTAGTATGCTCATGTCATGCCAGCAGGGTTATCTTGGAGTCACTTGTGATCCTAAGTCCCGTGTCCGCATCTCGGGGGTAGCTCGGGGCCTGACAAATGCAGTCATATATATATATATATGTATATATATTTTTTATTATGTATGATTAAATTCCATACTACCTATCTAAATCAGTATACATAGTTATTTATGTAGCCTAATCTTAATGTCTAGCTCAATTTATTAAAATAGGAGTTCTTGAACTAGGAGTTGATTTCCATTGGTAACTCTAACATTGCAAACTAGTTCCCCAACTGTACTTTCTACATACCTGCTCCTCTTTTTGAATATCCTCAAGTTCCTCTCTATCCAAATGGCATTAATTGCTTTAGTGAAAACCATTCTAAAAAGTTTGACAGTGTGTGATCTCCCTTTTCGATTACGAGTTGCCCAATCTAAATGTAGTTCCTAGGTTTTAGAAGTAACCATTGGTCTTCTAATCCATTGCATGATTCCTGCTGATATGTTAAGATTATAACTACATGAGAAGAATAAATGACCTCTACTTTCACCGGTGATTCTATAAAGGCCGCACTTTGGCTCCACATTTATTCTCCATTTGATCAATATGTCAGTAGTTAGCATCCTCCCATGAAAGTGTACCGACGTGGTAACTTAGCTTTTGGATTTGTGATTCTTATCGTGACCAATGACACTATCCTACTGTATGAGTGTCTACGATCGTCGATAATATAGTAACCCAACCAAGGGTTGGGTTCATGTCCTAAGGGAGCGGTTTTGAGAATTGATAGAAAAATAGAATTTACATTCTAACTAGTCGTAGCTAAAGATATTAATGAACAAAAACATAGTAAATAGAAGCGGGTGACACGAAAGTGTCAAATATCAAATGGGGGTTTTGTAACAAGTGATAAAACAGCAAAATAAACATGAAAATCAAGTCTGAGGAAAGGTTCTTGGGCTGTGACCGCAATACAAGTTGAGATAAATTGTTGGGTACATGCTTTCAATAGGAAATTTCCAAAACAACAGTGACTAGGCTAAGCTTTAAATGGAAATAAGTTCCCTCTCGGGCAACTTACCCCATTTCAAATGTGTTTCTCTCGGACACCCATTTGCCGCATGAAGACCAGCCTACGCCTTACCCCACTCAATCTCTCGAGCTGAGTTTTAGGATATGGGACTAGGGCTCACCCTCTCGGGCTGAACCACATGTCGACTCACACATTCTGCCATCAATCTAGTGGTTTTGGTTTCACGACCTCCCTCTCAGGCAAGCAGAAAACACATGGGTGGCTTTGTATTTGCAACTACAAATCCTTTAGATTAAACCACAAACACTAGGTGAAATCACCATTAAAATACATCTAACCTATCAGCAAGCAAGACCCAACAAGAATATCAACCCATATTTGCTAAATCACACCCTAAGAATGGGGTTTTTAGCCACACATCAAGAAATAAGAAATTATACCTAACATGTTAATGAAATCAACTGGTATAAGAAATTAAACCTTAAATTTAGCAAAGGAAAATGAATAGAGAAAACCCACTTCCAACTTGGGGAAGAAGAACTCCTTTCTTCAAGTCTCCACAAAACCTTTTCCAAACTTGAGAGAAAAATATGAGCTAAAGTCTATTCTGAAGTGAAAATAATAATAATAATTGTTCCACTCCCTAAAAATTCTTTTAAGACTACAATTCTAACTAGTATTTATACTTTTCATAGCTTGAGTTGCGGGGGATTATTCGGCGAGGAACGCAGATGAACTCGGCGATCCGCCTTTTGGTCATCTCATCACCTTCAGTGTCTTAGCTTTAGCATCCTCGCATTCTGGATCATTGGGTGGTATAGTACTGCTTTGCGGAATTGATCGGCGATTCGCCGACTGCTTTTTTCCTCGCCTTTTGATCCACTTCCTTTAAGGCATCGCGTGCTAGAACGAAGGGCGGTTCATGTCGTTTCAGCGACTCGCCGAGTTAAACTCGGCGATCCGTAGGATTCCATTTCTTGTTCTTTCAGCCCTATTTGCTCTGTTCTGCGCCTAAGTGTTCATGCTTCCACTAAAACTTCAAATACCTGAAACTTCAGCATTTTAATCAGGTATTGAGATAAAACAAGCATTCAAGGACACTATTTCCATTAAAATAAATCCCTAAATGAGTCCAATTTGTGGACTCATCAACACCCCTAACTTAAACTTTTCTTGTCCTCAAGAAAACTCAAGTTCAGCCGTTCAAAAAAGGGTGTATCAAACAGTGCTACACAAGACTAAATCATGAATGCACACAACAAGACTCAATTTACTTATGCACGGATCAATTGTGTACTCAAAGATTCAAATTGTGACACACAATCACAAAAGATTCTCATGCTCGCAATACTTGCTACTTGTGCAAGTTCAAGCTCAACAAAAATATCTAAATGTCCTCGCACAAAGAATGAATCCATATTCATACACATATATGAGTCAATTTAAGAACATGAATCAGATACAATGCTCACACTCAAAAAGAGGAACACAATGCATGTTTTCACCCATAGGTTTGCTCTTATTTTCCAGTTGACTTTTGATCCAGCTTACTCAAGATAAAAAAGGTCTTTCTAAGGCTTGTAACGGGGCTGAGTGCGAAGGTATGGTCATTTAGGCTTAGTGACTTTTTCCTCGTGAGATGTGGTATTCTCAAAGCATTCCCTTATTTTCCTTTATCTCTTCTTTTTCTAGTGCTTTTAAGTCATCCTTTTATTTACTCCCCGTGAGTTGCTTGGAACCCCAATATCCTTTGTACTTTATTCCACAAATTTCTTTTTCAATTTTTTTTTTGGGGACTCCATTGTTCTGCAACATGGGTAAAAGGGGACTTCTTATAGCACTTCTTGACTTCTCCTTTTCCTTTTCACCACACCCCCAACTTAGGCTTTTTGTCCTAAGTTGGCTATTCACTAAACCACAAATCAAGAGGATTATAGGTAGCGGATCAAGTAAGGTCTAGGGTTTATCAAGGTTCTTCCAAAGAAAGGTAAGGCTCAAAGGTGTTCAAACGAGTTTCACACGCTCACAGGTAGGTCAAAAAAAGAGGTATATGTCAAATTGGCTCACACTCTTTAAAATTGTCTAAGATCATCTCAAGAGTACACCTTTCTAAATCAATTAGACTAAGTGGGCAAGTTCTAGGTTTATTCATGCATGGTTCAAAGTAAGCTAATCACACAAGGCATCGATACTTCAGACAAACAAGACTACACACGTTTGCTAGTGTGCAACGGTCATCACAAGAGAATCAATTTGATAAATGGCTAGTCACAACTAGGTGCAAAGGGTGCACATATTGTCTATGTAACTTCATTTTGTCTCATCGTAGCCGTGCATTCTTGTTTGTTCAATTGAGAGCACTATTCAAGTCATCGATATTGATCGAAACCGAGACTTAATTTTTTGCAAAAGAACAACCACTTTCAACACAAGAGGTGGCGAAATTTTTTTGAAAGGATCAAAATTATTTTGCAATTAAAACAACAGGAGCCATAAGGTCAAACATACACAAAAAGAAACACTATTTAAAACACAGTTTAGAGAAAACCAAACATCCCAATTTCATGCGCAAAACAACAAAGTATTCACGCAAACAAAAGGGTTCGGCGAGCCACCGGGTGTGTTATGCGAACCAAACTGACCGCTGAGATTCACAATTCGATCAGTACATAAAAATAGAAGAAAAGAACAAGATGGGACTAATAGGTGAACTCTTGAACAATTCGGCGACTTTTGCTCATTTTGCCAATCAGCTCATTTTGTCCGTTATCAACCCCGCCTTTCAATTTTCACCCAGCAACCCCAGTTAATGTAACCACGCATATATTACTCAATTTCAGCGAAACACATAGAAACTTCTATTCCCACCATGTAACAATTCAACTCAAAGTATAGCTAACTGGGAACTCCTCCAAATAATGCACTAGGTGCCACATTATGCTAGAAAATACATGTAATTCCAGTAACTCAGAGACTCAGCGGAGGTTTAACACTTTCATCATTATGAAAATGAGTACAATTATATTTTTTTAAACGTGAGGTTCAGACTACCAACCTTAGATGTTGAATAAATGCTAACGAAGTGCCAGGTAGTAATGCAATCCAAATCCGCGCACAAATCAATGAACTACAATATTCCAAAAGTGCAACAAATATAAAACTAGGGTGTAGGTGTGAGTTTGGTAGGATGAAAAAATGAGAGAAAATGAGTGAAATAGGACTTTTAAACCTGTGGCCTGCAAAAACCGTCCAGTTCTTGCCTATTCGGCAATATAAATCAAGTTCGCCTAATTATTCGGCGACACGCCAAATATTTAATTGGTTTGCCCAATATCACAGGATTTGCAGCTCCTATGAAGACTCCAACGGCGGTCTACAACGCAATCGCTGACATGGTCGGAGATGCGCCACAACCTTTTTCGAGACCGCCGAATTGCAGAGGGTTTTGGCTGTCAATGCTTTGTGTTATCCAGCAGATAAAAACGTGTTCGCAAATCTTTTCAGTGATCCGTCAACTGGACTTGTTGCTTGCCTCTATATCCTCTTTCAATCATCTCCCTCATTTCAACCTATACAAACATCACACCATTATTTTCTTATGGTAAAACAAAGCAAGAAAGGGTTTTGGATTGCCTCCCAAACAGTGCCTTAGTTAACGTCGTGACGACGCAAGTCAGCAGTTATTCTTCATTCTCGAATTCACCCATGTTGTAATTAGGCGAATCCTCGGCGAATGGTGGGTAGTGGCCTGTTATCAAATGGCTGATTTGAGCATCCTGCAGCTGGATGGTCATGGAGTGAGAGGCTGATGCTTCATTTAGCATTGCGATATTTTCCTTCATCTCATTCAACATCTCTTCTTGTGCCTTCATTTTCTTTTGAATGAGTGAAAGAGCTTCATCTCCTTGCACACCTCCCTGCTTCTTCCCATGACTACACTCACGGAGGGAGTAGTACTTTTCTTTACCCATGGTTTGTACTTCCAATTTTGTGACTCGGTTGGATAGATCATCCGACTGGGTAATTAGTGCCTCCCACTCCTGGTTCTTTTTGGCTTTTTTGCTGGTTGCTACCATGCCATCAAGGAGTTTTTCGACGACTTCATAGTGCTGGTATAGCATGCCCCCTCGCAAATCTGATTGGCTATGCTTCTATTCTCGGGTCCAAGACCCCTATAGAAGCACTCCAGTAGTGCCTTATTCATCATCCTATGAGATGGGCATGGTTGCAGCACTGCTTGAAACTTCATGTCCAAAATTGTTTCATCCCCTACCTGTTTAAATGTTAAGAGGTTGTCCCTGAGGTTCAGTAGTTTCAGCAGGGGATGATTCGTGTTGTATCCATAATGATCATCCATCATTTGCTCCCTGCTGTGATGTTCAAAAAAGCAAAGCAAAACTACAACTAAGATTAGTAAAGCTAAAACTATGGAAAAAAGAAATTATTGCCAATGATCCTTGGGATTACATACAATCAAAACTCAAAGAAAAACAAAACTAAGAGTAAAGTTAATAATCTACGATTAGTAAGACGGAAATTCTAGTGAACTAAAAATTCCCAAATAACACCACTCCCCGGCAGCGGCGCCATTTTGATGCTTATCGTCACCAATGACACTATCCTACGATATGAGTGTCTACGATCGTCGATAATATAGTAAGACAACCAAGGGTTGGGGCCGTGTCCCAAGGGAGCGGTTTTGAGAATTGATAGAAAAATAGAATTTACATTCTAACTAGTCGTAGCTAAAGATATTAACGAACAAAAATATAGTAAATAATAGGGGGTGACACGAAAGTGTCAAATATCAAATGGGGGTTCTGTAACAAGTGATAAAACAGCAAAATAAACACGAAAATCAAGTATGTGGAAAGGTTCTTGGGATGTGACCGCAATACAAGTTAAGATAAATTGTTGGGTACAAACTTTCAATAGGAAATTTGCAAGACAACAGTGACTAGGCTAAACTTTAAATGGAAATAAGTTCCCTTTCGGGCAACTTACCCCGTTTCAAATGCGTTCCTCTAGGACACTCATTTTCCGCATGAAGACCGGCCTACGCCTTACCCAACTCACTCTCTCGAGCTGAGTGTTAGGATATGGGACTAGGGCTCACCCTCTCAGATTGAACCTCATGTCGACCCACTCCTTAGGTCATCAGTCTAGTGGTTTTGGTTTCGCGACCTCCCTCTCGGGCAAGCCGAAAACACGTGGGTGGCTTTATATTTGCAACGACAAACTCTTTAGATTAAACCACAACGACTAGGTGAAATCACTATTAAAATACATCTAACCTATCAACAAGCAAGACCCAATAAGAATATCAACCCATATTTGCTAAATACACCCCAAAAATGGGGGGTTTTAGCCACACATCAAGAAATAAGAAATTATACCTAACATGATAATGAAATCAACTGGGTATAAGAAATTAAACCTTAAATTTAGCAAAGGAAAATGAATAGAGGAGACCCACTTCCAACTTGGGGAAGAAAAACTCCTTTCTTCAAGTCTCCACAAAACCTTTTCCAAACTTGAGGGAAAAATATCAGCTAAAGTCTGTTCTAAAGTGAAAATAATAGTAATAATTGTTCCACTCCCTAAAAAAACTTTTAAGACTACAATTCTAACTAGTATTTATAGTTTTCACAGATTGTGCTACGGAGGATTGTTCGGCGACATTAGTCGAGATGGCCGATGAACTAGGCGATCCGCCTTTTGGTCATCTCATTGCCTTCAGTGTCTTGCTTTTAGCATCCTTGCATTCTGGATCACTGGGCGGTACAGTACTGCTTCGTAGAACTGATCGGCGACTCGCCGACTGCTCCTTTCCTCGCCTTTTGATCCACTTCTTTCAAGGCTTCGCGTACTGGAACGAAGGGCGGTTCATGTCATTTTGGCGACTCGCCAAGTTAAAATCGGCGATCCGCATGATTCCATTTCTTGTTCTTTTCAGCCCTATTTGCTCCGTTTTTGGCCTAAGTGTCCATGCTTCCACTAAAACTTCAAATACCTGAAACTTTAGCATTTTAATCAGGTATTGAGATAAAAACAAGCATTCAAGGAAACTATTTCCATTAAAATAAAGCCCTAAATAAGTCCAATATGTGGACTCATTACTTTGCATCATTCTAGAACATTTTGGATTTCCACCTTACTGTTTCAATTATCTTAAGTAGTTGAAAATATATTAGATCAATCATGCTTATGCCTCGTCTTCTGCCTACTGGGCCATCTTTGAGTATCTATCTGTCCTAGCATTGTCAATTTGTTGCCTCACATTCCTAAATTCTCTGTTATTCAACCTTTTGAGTAGTGACTTGAGTTCTCTCAGCTTAAGTCATACATTCTTCATACTCCATTGGTCTCTTTGTTGCCTCTACACTTAATTGACTATAGGTAAAAGTTATTCATGATCAACTTAAACATTGATCAATCTAAACATAGTCTTGTATATCTGGGGTGCTGCGAGTAATATAAGAACCATGGGGTGGTGGTGATGAGAGATCATTGGAAATTCAGTCCTCCTTATCAATGAGTGAGCTCATTAGTAATTTTTTATCGATTTTATTACCAAATTGTTAATTGAGTTGTACTTATATAAAACAAACAAGACCGATTATTGTTACCATTTCTCAAAAGGGTGTTTATTTCATTATATTTTATTATTATTATTATAAGCATCTGTGGTTAATTGCTATTACTGATTAAGGCTAGCGACTCACTCTCTGCTATATTTTATTACAGAGATCACAAGTGACGTCGATGATGCTTTCTTTAGCTAGAGTGCACGAGTTGACAAATTTTTGGTTAGCGAAAATTGCTTTGCGCGGGCAAGAAGTTATTTATTTGATATCGTTCATTTCTATTTAACTCTTATAGTCGCTTCATTAGTCAATTCACTATTGTCATGTGTATTCGTTTGTCATTATCGACTTGTGACTAGTATTAGACTTCTTTTCGTATTTTGAGATGAATTTAGTATTATTATATTTTGAATAGAATGTTGATGATTATTATGACTTGTTTTTGGCGATATTGGTCGGATATGTTATTGATTTCTAAGATAGGAATATATTTAGACAAGCCCAAAAAAGGGAAAACTCTGCCCAATTTTATATAAATTATTGTCAAGGTTTGCTTTGAATCCTACTCCTTAGTATCGGTTACGGTCCTAAATTGGATAGTCACACAAGT
Organism: Solanum tuberosum; assembly: GCF_000226075.1. Classification (NCBI taxonomy): domain Eukaryota; kingdom Viridiplantae; phylum Streptophyta; class Magnoliopsida; order Solanales; family Solanaceae; genus Solanum; species Solanum tuberosum. The sequence goes on from NW_006239105.1 coordinate 1,194,504, forward strand.
AATTTAGCTAGTGAATGCATATCACCATGGACACAAGAAGATCATTCGCAACTAGTAATCTTATTGAAATTATTAAAGTTTCTTGTAATTTAATTAGATATTACTCCCTCCATCCCATTTTATGTGAGGTAGTTTGACTCAGCACGGAGTTTAAGAAAGAATGGAAGACTTTTAAAACTTATGGTCCAAAATGAATGATAGAAATTTGTGTGGCTGTAAATCATTTCATTAAGGGTAAAATAGATATTTTATAGTGAAATTGTTACTTAATATGGAAATGTGTCATTCTTTTTGGGACTGACTAAAAAGGAAAGTAAGTCATATAAATTGGGACAGAGGGAGTATGATAATGTAATTCCACTTAAACATATGTTAGAATGATTGAATTGAATGTTGTGTTTAAATTTAGTTGGTAAGGCTAATGATACTAATTTATAATGATATACTTGTGTTGTTACAACATGTTAATATTTTTTATTGGCAATATATTTTTTTTTGATTTGATTATAAAGTCTACATGTTAATTAGTAGAAAATATCTTAAACTTTAATATTTTCCACATATGTAGTAAAAGAAATATACTAACGAATTGCAGAGAGTCTTGATTGAATATTTTTTTTATGTTTTAATAATAATATTTGTAACTTTTGTTGTAGAGGTTTTGACTATTGGTATTTTTGAAGAGTTTTTAACTGATTTAATCATCAATTTGTTGGGATTAAATTAATTACCGTAAATTAACTATTGTGGTTTATTGCTCACTACTAATTTGTAATATCTTTTTTTAGTGCATGATGAAAATTTGTGTTCTCCATCGTATTTTATTGTAATACAACTTAGAAGTGAGCATCTGACTTTTGTTAGCTATAATCACTCCAATAAATTTTACATTTGTATGACAAATATTTAAAAATTTGTTGAGACTCTTGATAGTTTTGGAAGCTTTGTTTGCAATTTTTTTTATTCAGACTGTCTTAATGGTGTTTAGACCATCTTTTTTATTACGTGGTGTAGTCTATATTGTTTGTCTGGAGTATGGTCTAATAAATAATTTCTCTAATTTTTTTGTTTAGTTAAAAATATGTTTATAACTAATGATTATATAATTATAACCAAGAATTTTTTTTGTAGCCAATAATTGCACCATTCAACTATGAAATTTTGATCGTAGCCATTCAAACATATATAATTTTTTTGACAAACTTTCATTGTGACTAAATTGTAGGTAAATAGAGACAACAATACAAGTGTCACTAATTGTTTTAACTAATATTGATGAAAACTAATGTCACAATTGAATACAAAAAATTGTAGCTAAAGTTTACCATGATTAACTACAAATTATACTGTCTCTACTCTATCAATATTTTTTTTTATGAGAAAGTTTATCATATAAAAGATTTAACAAATTTTAGGACAAAAAATGATTCGTCACTAATGTGTCAATATATTTTGTGCGACAAAAGTTTTTCGTATCCAAAAATTAGCTAATTTTAGGACAAAAATGATTCGTCACTAATGCATCAATATATTTTCGCAACAAAAGTTTTTCGTGTTCAAAATTTAATTGATTTTAGGACAAAAATGATTTGTCACTAATGTATAAATATATTTTTTTGTTGACAAAAAATTTTTGTATCCAAAATTTAATTAATTTTAGGATAAAAATGATTCATCACTAATGCATCAATATATTTTTGCGAAAAAAGTTTTTTGTATTCAAAATTTAACATATTTTAGGACAAAAATGGCTTGTCACTAATGCATTAATATACGTTTTTGTGACAAAAAAAATTATATCCAAAATTTAACAAATTTTAGGACAAAAGATAATTCCTCACTAATGAATCAATATATTTTCGAGACAAAAGTTTTTCGTATTCAAAATTTAACTAATTTTAGGACAAAAATGATTTGTCACTAATGTATCAAATATTTTTTTGTGACAAAAGTTTTTTGTATCTAAAATCTAATTATATTTTGGATAAAAAATGGTTCGTCGCTAATTGGAAATATCATTCGTGACAAAATAATGTGTCACTGACAACTCTAAATTCATGGCTAATAGTATTCAATATTTGGCACCAATCCTTTGTTTTGGTGGGAAACTTTAAAAGACGAAATATTGTAATTTACATTTCATCACTAAAAGTATGTGTTTCATGTATTTAAGCACGAAATATATTTTTTGTCACTAAAAGTGAATAATTAGTGACCTAATAATTTCGTAGCTATATATCACTTTGTTGTAATTTGTATGGGTTGTGTCCCTTTTCATTTGAACTATTGTAATAGATGGCTATATTGAGACAAGTCTAGACTTCCGCTTGTTTTTATAAAAGACTTCGATTGTAAAGAAAAGTTTTAAAATCTCCGCACCATTTCTATTTACTTTATGTTATGATATGCTAAGTGGCTCGTGTTAGGCCTTTCGGGGTCTAGTACGCCATGTTACATCTAGGGTGTATCCCCGAGTCGTGACAAACTTGGTATCAGAGAACAAGGTTTAGAATGATTCTAGGATGATGTCTCATAACCCACGTCTAGTAGAGTCTTGTTCATAGTGTGAAGCACACTACATTTATGAATGAGAGGCTATAAGATGATTAGAAAACTACATTTCTTTCATTACTCTTAAGTCGTGCCGTAGAATTTAACTCTATAAATCCCCTCTCCTAACCCTTCTCTTGTGTCTTCAGGAAATTAATACGCGAAGGGCTAACGCAAGAAGAATGGAGGGTGACAATGTGAATGAAGGAGCTCCTCCTCAAAATTATATATTTAAGAGGGAAAATAATTTTAAGCAATAGAAAATAATTAAATTGTTAGAGAAAATAAAGACAATATTGTTAAATTTTATGGAGTTTTTCTTTGGAGCTAACAAAAAATATAATGATGATGAACTTTATTATTTATGTAGGATTCAGTTAGGTTTAACACTTTATTTTTGATAAATCTTTTGAATTTAATATAAGGATCAAAATGAATACATTTTACCATACATTAAGTAAGGATCATTTCAATCATCAAGTGAAATATAATAAGAATGAAATAAAGAGTTACCAATACATTAAGGACCCATTTTGATCATTTTCTCATGAAGATGTGTGTCCAGTGTGTATTTTATCATAAGACACACAACTGATCATGATGTTTTAGAATAAAATTAATTTCACTTTAATATAAATCACAAAGGTCATAGGACTCCCATATTCTCTATACGCATAAGCCAACAAGAGTTGGACTAACACATCATATATAAATTGTACCAAAAGTAAAGTGAATTATACAAATAGGGTTAATTTGGTAATTTGACTCGTTACTTTTTTTAAAAAACTTTTTTATTATTATATTTTTATTATAGCTCACAAAGTTGTACCATTTGCTGTGTTGCAGGTACCTTTAGGTAGAGCTTTGATGATTCCCCGTCAGCTATGACTTTCATTCTTACAAATACACCTAGTTATATACTTTACATGTAATGTACGTGTCTTTGGCTTCTAACCCAGAGCTTCATCTACTCAAAGTTCTCTTCATCTTCCATTAATAGAAAGTGTTACTACAATTTAAGATATTTCTTCTCCCATTGTTCATCTCTATTCAATTTTCTTTGTGATCAAAGGGGAAAATAGAAATGACAGTTCTTATCTTCAATTTATACCTCTGATTTTATTTCTGACAAAACGGAAAAATAAAAATGAGAGTTTCTATTCATGCAACAGACAAATTTAGTTTTAAATGGGTAAAATTTGATTTTCCCATTCAAATTTTCTTTGTGACCAAATGGGTAAATCAAAATGGAAGTTTCTATCTTCACCTTTTTTTTCAAATTTTGTTTGTTAGCAAAGGGAAAAATCGAAATGGTATTTCTATGCATGCAATAGACAAATTCAGTTTCTTTGTTGCTTTCAGTTAATGTTGAATTTATAAATATAATATATATTTGGTGGATGGATTTTTAATGTTGTGAGCGGGAATGTAGTCTATTGAAAATTTTAATTCTAATTCTCTGTCTATGAACCAATTTTTGGTGGAAATTTTGAACTTGCATGTTTCCAATGGGGATTAAGATCCCTTAAATTGTGGGGACTAATAAAATTCAAAGTTACAAGAGTGAATTCTAGAACTTGATTAATTTAGCTTGATCACCGTAATACTACTTTTTGAAATAGAGCTTGTATAGTTAGTTTTCTAAAAATAATCTCCGGTTCTTATTCTCATTATTTAAGATACTTAAGGTATAATTATGTTGATGAATGCAAAATACCAAATAAGCATTCTATTTGGTATACCTTTTCGAAAAGTCATGTTATATTTAATGATTTAACCGAATTTAAGATACATATAAATGAATTACTAGAAAAAGGATATATACAAGAAAGCAATAGTAAGCACACAAGCCCGGCATTTATCGTAAATAAACATAGTGAACAAAAAAGATGAAAAAGCAGAATGGTTATTGATTATAGAAATTTAAATGCAAAAACTAAAACATAATTACCCGATACCAAATAAAATACTAAAGATAAGACAAATACAAGGATATAATTATTTTAGCAAATTTGATTGTAAGTCAGGATTTTATCACTTAAAACTAGAAGAAGAATCTAAAAAACTAACAGCATTCACTGTACCACAAGGATTTTATGAATGAAATGTATTACCGTTTGGATATAAAAACGCACCAGGTAGATATCAACACTTTATGGACAATTACTTTAAACAAATAGAAAATTGTGTAGTGTACATTGATGATATATTATTATATTCCAAAACACAAGATGAACATATAAGATTATTAGAAAAATTTATACATATCATAGAATATTCGGGTATAAGTCTAAGTAAAAAGAAAGCGGATATAATGAAAAATCAAATAGAATTCTTAGGAATACAAATAGATAAAAACGGAATAAAAATGCAAACACATATAGTACAAAAAATAATTAACTCAAATGAACAACTAGACACAAAAAAGAAATTACAATCATTCTTAGGACTAGTAAATCAAGTAAGAGAATACATACCAAAATTAGCAGAAAATTTAAAACCATTACAACAAAAATTAAAGAAAGATATAGAATATCAGTTTGATAAAAAAGACCAAATACAAATACAAAAGGTAAAATTATTATGTAAAAACTTACCTAAACTATACTTTCCAGATGAGAACAAAAAATTTACTTATATAATAGAATCAGATGCGAGTGAAAAAAGTTATGGAGGAATATTAAAATACAGATATGATGGCAATACGATAGAACACCATTGTAGGTATTATTCAGGAACATTTAATAATACAGAAATAAAATGGGAAATAAATAGAAAAGAATTATATTCAGTATATAAGTGTTTATTATCATTTGAACCATATATTGTACATAACAAATTCATTATAAGAACAGATAATACACAAGTAAAATGGTGGCTAACAAGAAAAATACAAGATTCGGTAACAACAAAAGAAATAAGGAGATTGGTATTAAATATATTAAATTTTACATTTACAATTGAAGTAATAAAAACTGATAAGAATGTTATTGCAAATTACCTATCACGACAAAGCTACTCAGACTGAGACTGAGGAAGAAGATACAATTGAAAAGATACTCAAAGCTATTACTACACTTTGTACAAAAGTGGATAGTATGGACAACGAGATACAAAAGCTAAAGACTAATGAAGATAATCTGAAGTCTAAAGCTAGTCAGCAGCATGACTATAAAAATGCGGAGCTACGTCGATCGGAAGACGGAAAAAACCCAGAGCTAAAAGGAGACGATGGGAAACTCCTTAAAACCCATAACATTTGTTTAAATACAGCTGCAGGTACGAGCAAACAAGTTAGCGATAAACAACATAAAAATGCAAACTTAAACCAGCTATTCGAAAAACCATTTACCCAAAGGACACCTAGACATATGTCCATAGAACCACAAACATCT
>NW_006239105.1:1200865-1202486 GCF_000226075.1 Solanum tuberosum
AGAGATACCAAGTTTTTATGCCAACAAAAGAATAATTGGTATATCAACTATTATACAAGAGTTAGCAAACAATTATTTAAACGGAAATGTTATATGGAGTTATTACTCGAGAGATCAGTTAATGATATACTCTAATTCAAGAGAACTACGAAAAACAGATATGGATGAAGTCCAACGATGGATCTTATCATTATTAAAACCAGAGGAACGACCTACGACAAGAGCACTAAAGGCAAGATTTATTTCAACAGAGTTATTAACCAGATGTTGCAAGTTAATTGGACATAAATACCCTGATCATATATGTTCAAAGTGCAACGGAGAAGAAAACATAATTCCAGATGTAGACTTGGAATGATATCAATAGAAACGAAGAAAGATAAAAGGAGACAAAGGAAGATGGACAAGATAAGAAGTCAAGAAAGCTAAAGTCATCTACGTATTATTGCAAAGATGTAAAAGTCATAAAGCTATTTAACTTATTAGAAATAGTAGTAGACATGTGTAAAGTAGGAATAGTTAAATTAGTGTAAATTAGTCAACAATGTATATTAAAAGTAGTAGGTATGGTGTGTAGGGACAAGTGTAAAGAGTAGTGACAAGTGTAGGTATGGGTAGGTATGGGATTGTAAGACAAGTGTAAAGATTAAGTATGAGATTGTAAGAAACCCATCAAGTAGTGTAAGAAAGTCATAAGAGTAAGTAGTATAGTAAGTGCACATTATTGTGCATTACTGTAGAGATAAAGTAGGATTTGTAAATGCAGTAGAATTTTCCTTTCTATATAAAGGAGCGCATATGTAACATAAGAAGGCAGGCAACGCCTGATATATAAAACGCTCTTTTCAAAAAACTCTCTAAAAAATTTAGTATTTAGATAAATGGAGCAACAATCTGAAATCCAATCAGATATTTCAGATAGCATGAATAAGCAAGAAGCAAAAGTATATTGTTCAAAAAATATGCAGAACTAATTTCATATATTCCTGAATATCATATATATGATTGAATAAATTTATGTTAGTTATTATGCATTAGAATTATTTGAATCATGATTTCTAGTTTATTAGCACACTGGAAACAGGGAGAAAACTTCTATACTATGCCATCCTAATGTTGAAACCGGTAGGCGAGGAAAGCCGTTTAGGGGAGTAAACAAAGTTGAGGCACTGATAAGGAGGAAGTATCCGCTAAAGTACGATGCTAGTAGTGACAGGAAAACATGATAAAGATAATCTAGTTCATAATAATCTAATATGAATTTAATCAATTATGAATATGATAGGAAGGAATAATTGAAAATAAAAACTACATAAACAACAGAACATGACTACATATATGCATGACGAAATAATAAAAAGCTATAAAACTTTAATCTTATATATACTAAACGGTATAGAGATAATTGAATTAAGAAGAATCATATGGGAAAAAATATTTGATGACTACGAATTAGAAGATATATTAAATCAAGAATGGTATGAAATAGATTTACAAGATCTATATTTAGATAATGAAAGAATAGAATGGTACGATTTAGAAATAAATTCAGATTAAAATGAATTACGAATATTTACAATATTGGACAGAATCTATAGAAAATATAAAACTATTAGAACAA
>NW_006239105.1:1202846-1211348 GCF_000226075.1 Solanum tuberosum
ACAAGTGTAGGTATGGGTAGGTATGGGATTGTAAGACAAGTGCAATTCTTCTTGCCGCTATTATTGATAAAGTTATTTTCTTAATGATATATTTTGGGGCTTGCTTTTTCATCCTAATAATGTAATCTTTTTTCTACCGATCTTTTAATTTGTGTACTTGCATATCTTCTTTCAATTTTGATCCTACAAACTGGTGACTTTTCCTTGTAATTCTGATGATCCGTCGAAAGATGATACAAAGATAATGATTTATTATGTTGTGCTCTTACGAATAAAACTAACTTGATGCAGGCTATCAAAGAAACTTGAAATGATGGTGACTTATCATTAAGAACTAGGTGGATTGTTATGTTGTTTCTAATCATTTTAATGTTTTAAATTTACCGGTAAAGCAATTTGTCACTTTGTTTTTAGTTATCTTATACAACTTCTGCTTTAATCACATGGGTTCAATTCATTTATTTTCTATCAACATTTATATTTTATTAGTTCTGACATTATATCGTTATTAGATTGTTAAAGAACTTTTCTTAATGACCTCTTTATAGGTTCGTTATATTGAGAATATGATGGTATTTTAGCATTTATAATGCAAGAGTTTATGTTGCCAATTGTGTTTTATATTTGTTTGTCTAATTAAGAATTTGTTTGTTGCTAGCTAGAAAGGAATGGTTGTTTTCTTCAGCTTTTGGTTATGTGATTTCCCCTTTTATTGTGATATATAAAATCCACATATATGTTATTGAGTTTAAAAATATATTATTCTTTTGATTGTTAATTTATGTTGGCAGAATTTTTTTTATAGGTCATATTGTACTTAGAAACCTTGGGTCAAGAACAACTAGGTGCCAAAGAAATTTTTGTAGTTCCAATCTTCTAGAGAATTGGGAAATATTCGCTCTGCCATCAAGTGGGGCACTAATTCTTTTTTTGAAAAATAGTGTCAAATGCAATTGCCTCAACATCCAAGGGTAACTAAGTTAGTCTCTATTCAGTATACAAAGAATCACGCATTCACACATATGAAGGGATGTGATATAGACAATCTATCCTAACACAACCTTATAGGTCATGTAGGTCATAATTTCTCCAGATATATAGTTATTGAATGTTCAAATTAAAATTGTGCATTGTTTTTTTAAGGTTGGGGATCCACTGAATGATCATGAATGTTGGACTAGGCCAGAGAACATGAAAGCATCAAGAAATATGCTAATGATAGACCATTATCCTAGTATGATAATCAAGAATATTCATCATACTTCAACAAAAATGATACATGAAATGATTAAATAACATATTTCGAACACCTTAACACATCAAGCTATTGTAGCCCAGTGGTTCCACCTCCTTGGAATGAGATACTGCTCATGTGTTCAAATCTCACTAATTCTACTTTTCGAAAATAGTTTTATTGTGCTATTTCTAAACACCCTTTGTGAAATTCCTTATATGTGTGAATTCTGATCCAATCTATTTTTACTCAATCCAATCGAATCCACCCTTTTGTCACCCCTAAGGAGAAGTTAACGGACAACATTTACAATTAAATGTCATTTAAATTACTCATTCAATGCAAATTAAGAGGTAATGATTCTTGGGCATTAAAACCCTAAGGATTCACCCCTATAAAGGAACCAGACCTTCATGATCGAAAGGACATGCGACATCATCTACTTAACAATTGTTCCACAAGTTATAAAGAAAAGTTTCAATATATTTCTATTTTTTTTGGTTATTTTTGCATTGTTCATCAAGTTCTACACTACTCCGAAGCCTTTCTAATAAAGGATTCCTTCGAAATCAAGCTTCAAAGTAGTCAAATGTACAATTGCGGCATCTTTAATTACTCAAGTCTGTTCTAGTGGCAGCAATACACCGGGAAATAAGCGGTCAGCATGCAACAGAAAGTGGGATAATTGGTACTCATCTTCTCATCTAATGTTTAGAAATTCTGGAGAAAATGGGATAACTGGTACTCATCTTCTCATCTAATGTTCAGAAATTCAGCTGATATATAAAGAGTCAACAAACTAAATCCCAAGGAAGTGGGATAAATGGTCTAGTAAGGGCTTAACATGCAATTTTTTGTTCCTGAAGTTACAATTGAATTATAAATATACGGTGTATATTATGCCTTCTTCAACTCTAATTAGGAGAAAAATTTACTGGCAAAGATGATAGATATTCCTCATTTTTTTACTCTTTACTTTTTTTCCTTTACAAATGGTTCACTGACATGGCTCGTTATCTAGCCAACAGTAGTAACGATTAGAGAATCATAGTTCATGTACATATAGGGCTAAAGTGTTTAACAACACAAAAATTTGTGGAAAAAAACAAGTAAAATAAGAATAATATCTTGAACAATATTTATGTGTTTTGAATTTTTTATTTAAAAAAGAACTATAACAGTTGATGAACTCCTAGATAATGCAAAAAAAAACTTGGAATGAAAAAATGAGGGAGAATTCATAATATAGGAAAGCGAGGAACATGCGTGTTAGAGAATCATAAAATTATACTATTTTTTTGTATATAATATTCAAGCTGATTTTTAGGGATTTAGATATCTAATTACCTCAATTAGTCTTTTCTATACCTCAATTATAACCATTATTTTTCTTCATATACATTGAAATTACTCCATACTTTTGTTGTAACATGGTATCAGAGCCAAGGTTATAGCTTCAACTGAGTTAATCCTACCTAGTTGAAGTTGAGTCATCTTCGAATCCAGGTGTCACGCCCCGAGGCTAACCCCTGGTCGCGGACACAGGACCTAGGATCACAAATGACCCCAAGCTAAGCCTGATGGCATATTCATAAGCATACTAAAGATAAACTGAAGCAATACATACTGTGCGAAAGCTGAATCATGTAAGTAATCTGAAATGATGGGGAATACCCATATACTAAATCTAAATATATGAAAACTGTGAGTTTGAGTACAAATGAAAAATTAAACTCTAACACTATAGCTAAATCTAACTATGTCTGAAATAAAGCCTCTACTAACTATTCTACTTTGAACAGAAACAATACAAAATAATATATACAAAGATACATATTCCAAGCCATAATAAATGCCATTATTTTTATTATGGATACATTCACCTCAGTTCTCACCCCATGAATTTCTGTAACATTTCATTAATTTGACTGGAAACATAATAAGTGTCATTATCTTTTAGTTGGAATATGAATGTCAGAGAGTGTCCTCTCTTTTTTTGTGTGGATAATTTAGTGATTTTACATTTATGCATATTAATTTTGAAGAGATAACACATTTTTATTATTATTTAATTAGATTAGATGTTGTATTTATTACATTTTGATCAAGTATAAGGGTATAATTGTAATCTAATTGCGCGTGTAACCCAATTTTACTGACCACAAAATTTTAAAAAATTACCTAACTATTAGGATTAAGAAACATGTTTGAGTTATAAATTTTATACTAAATAAGAAGTGCGAATTCTTAAAGTGATATCTTAATCCTACTTAGCGAATTCTTTAAAAAGAAGAATACTTCTCCAAAGAAATCCTTGGTTTTCTTACTTTGATTTCTAATTTCGCCTTTAATTAGCAAAGTTACCGGACCTTGTTTCTTTTGGTATAATGTACAATCTCTTCTTTACCTATTGATTTGGCAAAAATAACATTTTTTAAATACCAACACTCAAGCAGAAAGGAGTAGAGAAATAGAAACATATGTTTATATTACCTCCCAACCAACTAAAAATACCTTTGGTGTAATTATGCTTTTAGTGTCATGTATATTTTTTTATTTATTTTTGGTAAATTTTATCTAGAAATTATGGGCCACTGTTCCGCCAGGGTGGGCCAGATGCCGCTAGGGCGGCAGCGCCAGAGCGGTAAAAATAGTCTCCAGGGCAGGATAGGCAAGGAAGAATGTAAGTAACGCAAATTCTTATTTCCTCCTTCTTCCCAAAATACCTAAATTAGTCGTAAAACACCCTAGAAACCCCCAAAAGCTGCTCCAAGCTTGGGAAAGATAGAGAGAGAGATTTCTAGCGAAAGAATGTCGACGGATTGTGGATTTTCGGTCAAGACCACCGTCACGAGTCCCGGAAACAAGAATCAAAGACCAAAACTCCGTGCAACTGCTTGGCGCCCAGGTAGGCTAGGTTTTATGAATTTAGTAGTTATAAATCTGTGCCCACTGCGTAATATATGTAAATCAATGGTAGGATTTATCCGTAAGACTTCGTGCATCGAACGAAATATGATTAAATCTTAGGAAGAATCCTTAGATGATGAACTAGGGCTAAGTATGGTTGGAATAATGCTTATATGATATACGTCGAGGAGTAGTTTATTGGTGATGGTTGTGATTCTATGATTGTGTGATGTATGTTTGTTCTTGTTTCATTATACTATGTGTATGTATGTGAGCGAAGCTTGTTGATAACACCTAATGTAAATAAGTATGAACGGAGAACTATATGATATGAATCACTCTTGTTGTATGATTGTGATGATATACATTGTGATTGTGATTGTGGATCGGGTGTTGCACTCCAGCACACTAACTTGGATCGGTTGCCACGTTTTGGCATAAACATTGGATCGGGTACCACGTTTCGGTATGCTAACAGTTTGGGTTAGGGTCCCTTGAGAGGACCAATTACTTGATATACTTGTGCATCTGGTAATGATGAATTGCGTGTTGTTCGTAAATGAGATTTGGATGATTGTTCTACCCTGGTTGTAAGTGATTATGATGACCTAGTTAGATTGTGAGGGCGAGAAGTAGAGATAGTGTACGGGATTCGAGTATTTCCCTGTGACACATGTTTGGGGGTGATCAAAGTGGGTGATGGTTTGACTTGTCCACGTAGAATATTACTAAAGATGAAAAAGGGAGTTTGTGGTTAATAGTTAGCAAGATTGATATAATGTACCACGTGACGAAAGCGGGGTAATATAAAAGAAGAAATAATGGTATACAGTGGGTGGTTAGTCGGAATGCTTGTAGTTACATTCGTGGTCTCTTCTGCGGGTTAGAATGTCTAGGCTATGATCAAGAAACTAGTGAGTGGGTTGAATGAGGAGGTGGTTAGTAGTACGAAGTACTAGTGTAATTTCAGAGGTATTCAAGTGAGGTAAAGGTGGATGAGCAAGTGGCTTATGACATATTCTTACTAGTTGATTTGCTTATGTTCTGTGGTGGGTGTCGGGTTGACCAATGATGCCTACCAGTACGTGTGGTTTGTACCCATACTACTTTCGCTATGCCTTTTTGGCATAGTCTGGATGCAGGTTGGTGATGTTTCATTAGGTGAAGACGAAGAAATTCTCCAACAACTTCTACTTTTCCTTCTACATGGTGGGAGCTGCCTTTTATTATTATGTCCAGTTTGTACTCTTAGTAGCTTTTGTATCTGTTTAGACTAGATTCTTGGGAATGTTAATTACTTTACAAGTTTTAACCGAAATTGTTTAAAAGTTTTATTTATGAAAACCCTTTGATTCTTTTATTTCTGTTTTTCATTAATCTTCTGTATGTTTTAGCTATTGGGATATGAGGGTTCTCTTACTTAGGTGTTAGTGGTAGGTGCCCATACGGCCCGGTGAGTTCGGTTGTCACGCCCCGAGCCTACACCCTGAGCGGGACTGGCACTCGAGAACCATTTTTGGCCCCAAGCGAACCCTTGGCCTGGCTTACTTACTCAGCGGAAGACTTAACCATAAGAAACAGTCTCAAGATATAACTCATGCAATAACTTAAAGAGCTATTAAACTTAGCCAAAATGGCAACTCAAGTCTTAACGTATACAACTGAAAAATGGAAAGACTAAAGAACAATAACTACTCGTCTATGAAGCCTCTAAAACAAAGAGGGATGCCGAGATAAGACCCCCGATCATCCTAACAACTAAAGTACTAAATCAAAACAAGATAATAAGGGATCCTTCGGATAGCAAGGAGGCTCACCAACTGACTCTGAGTGATCAACGAGGCACTGGTTGATGATCCTTGTTACCTGTATCTGAATTATAAAATTATGCAAGCCAAATGATCTCAGTACATTGAATGTACAAGTATGCAAGGGGAAAACTAAAAATGACATAAGGTTTAAAGGAATCTGAAAAGAACACTTACCTTGGCTTTACTCAACTCAGGAATAACTTAACTCATATGCAAAGTAAAAACAACAATAATGGTGCAGTTTATACAAGGCATTTAAAACATTAGGTAGCAACTCAATTTGTTAAAGAAACGCAATAACAACTCAGTTTACATATAAAGTAATATAATATTGTGGGAGTTTCTCTAACCGACAACCATCACTATGAGCCTAACTGATGATACATCGTCTCGCCCATGCTACTAGAAGTTTCCTATATTTTGCCGTCATATAGAACGCCTTAACTAAGTGGATCCACTAGTCTATGCTAAAAAGCACTAAGGAATCATCTAAAAAGTATGATCCTTTCTACCCATGATGGCTACATGGTTTATGGAGACTTGAGTTATTATGAACTCGCGTCCCCATATCGGTGCTCAATACTACTCCCAAAATATACTCAGCTCTTATGTTTCAAAACCAAAACTCTTTCTGTGATTTGAGATAATTACTCAAAAACTACCTCAAAAGCTCTCTTGGAAATAAGTGTTTCCTCTCTTGTTTAAATGTGAAAACAAATACTCTTTGGGAATACTTAGTTCTCATATACTCTTTTTGAAGAAATGAACTACATTTGTTACTCTTACTTAACTCAATATTCAAGTCTTAAAACAAGTTTAAAACATTTGCAAATAACTTTTTGAAGTGACTCTAAGAACTTTCTACACTTGGCTCTTATATTTCCTTGCATTTGAATTTAAGGATTCGAGGTTATGATTCAAGTTTATGGATGATTTCTAGGTGTTTATAAGTCATTTAGAGTAGTTAGAATCAATAGGAAGTGTTAGTACACTTTAAAAGGACTTAAACGGGAAAAACGATGAAAAATGGGTTGGGGCGGACGGACGTGGCGCACTTCAGGCGCGCCACGCCAGCCCCCAAAGTTCAGAGACCAATTTTTGGCGCACTTCTGGCGTGTCACCCCAGCACTCCTGGTGTAACGGGGGAGCATCGTCCCAGCCCTCCTGGCGCAACGGAGTCGCGTCGCCCCAGCATTGCCTCAGGCAAAACTGACGAACTTTTCCTCTCGTTTTCTGATCTTAATTCGATTAATTTCGATTCTTTTTCTCAATATCTCTTTAGATTTTGATACCCAAAACATATACACAAATTGTAACTCAAACAACTCAAGAAATCAACACTATAATCTCTAGAAACTCCTCAATCTCAACCCAAATTCAAGAACACCCACCAAGAACATTCAAACTTCCAATCTTTCTAGGAAGAAATCACGCTGAAATAAACATGTTTTGCACGTGGGTGAACGAACCCAACGTTATAAAATCCTCACATACCTTGTACGATCAAATCCGCAATCAATTTCTTACAAAGTTGATGAATCTCGACTTTTCCCCTTCTCTTCTCTCTTGAGTTCGTCTCTCTAAAGCCCTAACGTGAATTTCCAATTGTGCAAACTGAACCAATTAAGTTTTGACCCTAATTAATTCACTAAAAACAAAATAAATTAATTGGGTAAGGAAAAGACCATAATACCCTTCCAAAATCCGATTTAGACTTTCCTTATCTAAACAACCCGACTTCAAATGGGCATATCTCACTCATACTAACTCAGAATTGAGCAAACTCGGTGGCGTTGGAAAGATAATTCAAAGATATTTCCTACGGTATCTGGAATAACACCTAACTCATCCTGATCTAGGAGTTATGGTCGTTTTAAGTTTACCAAGAACTCATACTTACATAACTTAACTAATTTTCCAGATTTTTCTTTCTTTCCAAAACAACTCTTTCTAAATCTAGCTCTCCAAATAGCGAGGTGTTACAATATCTCTCCCTTGGGAACATTCGTCCTCGAATGAGATTACTCTTAGTAGGCAAAGGGTGTAACACCTAACATTTAGTTCAAACACCCAACAAGCAAATTTAAGACATCAAGTATATAAATTAAAGAGTACTAAGAAGAGAATTAGTACCTTGATCTGGAATTTCTCCGGGCTCAAAGAGATGTGGATATATCGTTTTCATATCCTCTTCAGCTTCCCAAGTAGCTTCCTCAACAAACTAATTTCTCTAAAGAACTTTGACGGACGCAACTTTCTTGGTCCTCAACTTGAGAACCTGATGGTCTAGAATTTGAACTGAAATTTCCTCATAGGATAAGCTATCATTGATACCAATATCTTCAGTTGGTATGATAAGTGAAGGATCTCCCATGCACTTCTTCAACATGGAAATATGAAATACTGGATAAACCGCTGCTAACTCTTATAGTAGCTCCAACTCATAAGCTACATTACCAACCCTCTTAGATATTCTGTAAGGACCAATTTATCAAGGACTAAGCTTCCCCTTCTTACCAAATCTCATAACACCTTTCATAGGTGAAA
>NW_006239105.1:1211439-1224593 GCF_000226075.1 Solanum tuberosum
CCGTTTTCAACCTCTCTTGAATAACTTTCACCTTCTCTATAGCTTAATGAACTAAGTCTGATCCAATCAACCCAGTTTCACCAACTTTAAACCATCCAATAGGAGATCTGCATTTTCTCCCATAACTAGCTTCATCAGGAGCCATTTGGATGCTAGAGTGGTAACTATTGTTGTAAGCAAATTCAACAAGATGTAGGTGATCATCCCAATTACCTTTAGAATCAATCACACAAACCCTCAACATATACTCTAAGGTATGAATAGTACGCTTTACTTTCCCATCGGTCTGAGGATGAAAGACAGTACTTAAGTTCACCTTTGAACCTAAGCCTTTTTGGAATGAATTCCAAAACTGTGCAGTAAATTGCGCACCTCTGTCTGAAATAATGGAGATCGGAATGCCATGAAGTCTAACTACTTCTTGAATATACAACTTAGCATAATCTTCTACTAAATGGGTAGTCTTTACCGGCAAAAAGTGAGTTGATTATGTCAATCTATCTACAATCACCCAAATAGAATCATGCTTCTTGTGAGACCTTGGTAAACTTGTGATGAAGTCCATATTGATAATCTCCCACTTCCATTCCAGAAGTTCTATATTCTGAGCCAACCCACCAGGTCGATGGTGCTCTACCTTAACTTGTTGGCAATTCGGACACTTACCAACCAATTCAACAATGCCCTTCTTCATACTGCTCCACCAATAAACCTCTCTCAAATCGCGATACATCTTTGTGGAACCCGGATGAATGGAATATCTGGAGCTATGAGCTTCCTCCATGATCCTCTCTTGGAGTTCATCCACTCTTGGTACACACAATCTACCCTGATACCTCAATAGATCATCTCCCCCTTGTTCAAAAGCCATTACTTTTTTGCTTATGAACATTTTCCTTCAATTCAAGCAAAATAGGATCTTGGTCTTGCTTCTCTTTTACTTCTGACACTAATGATGATTCAGCCCCATTCATCACCACTACCCCTCCTTATGTGGAATCCATTAGTCGAACCCCCAATCGTGTAAGTCGGTGCACATCTTTTGCTAACTCTTTCTTATATTCCCCAAAATGTGTGGTATTACCCATAGACAACCTGCTCAAGGCATCAGCAACCACATTAGCCTTACCTGGGTGATAAAGAATACTCATGTCATAATCCTTGAGTAATTACAACCACATCCTTTGTCTGAGATTAAGCTCTTTCTAACTAAACACATACTGAAGACTTTTGTGATCGGTGAACACATCCACATGAACACCATAAAGATAATGGCAACATATTTTCAGAGTAAATACTACAGTAGCCAACTCTAGATTATGGGTTGGGTAGTTCTTCTCATGAACTTTCAACTGTCTAGAGGCATAAGCTATAACCTTGCCATTTTGCATCAACACGCAACCCAAACCAACTCTAGACGCATCAAAATACACCACAAAACCTTAAGTACCTTCTGGTAAGGTCAAAACTAAGGCAGTAGTCAACCTCTTTTTCAATTCCTGAAAGCTTTTCTCACAAGCTCCAGACCATTGAAACTTCACTCTTTTCTGAGTTAACTTGGTCAAAGGGGATGAAATAGATGAGAACCCCTCGACGAACCTTCTATAATAGCTAACCAACCCCAAGAAATTCTGAATATCGATAGGAGATGTGGATGTAGGCCAATTCTGCACTACCTCTATTTCTGGGTATCAACTTTAATTCCATCATAGGAAATACTGTGGCCTAAGAATGCCACAGACTCAAGCCAAAACTCACATTTAGAGAACTTAGCATACAATTCTCTATCTTTTAATGTTTGGAGAACTATTCTGAGATGACTAGCATGATCTTCTTTATTCCTCGAATAGATTAGTATGTCATCAATTAAAACGATAACAAACATATCTAAATAAGACTTGAATACTCTATTCATAAGGTTCATGAATGTTGCAGGTGCATTGGTTAAGTCAAAGGGCATAACTACGAACTCATAGTGACCATAACGGGTCCTGAATGCTGTCTTCGAAATATCACATTGCCTTAACCTCAACTGATGGTATCCTAATCTGATGTCTATCTTCGAGAAACAAGTAGCACCCTGAAGCTGATTGAAAAGATCATCAATTCTCGGAAGAGGATACTTATTCTTGATAGTAACCTTGCTCAACTGAAGGTAATCTATACACATTCTAAGGGAACCATCCTTCTTCCTCACAAATAAGACCGGAGCGCCCCAAGGTGAGACACTTGGTCAAATAAAGCCCTTATAAATGAGATCTTTCAACTGTTCTTTTAGCTCTTTCAACTCTGTTGGAGCCATTCTATATGGCGGAATAGATATAGGACAAGTATCTGGAAGAATGTTTATACCGAAGTTTATCTCTCTCTCAGGAGGGACTCCGGGTAGATCATCTGGAAAGACTTCTGGAAACTCACTCACAATTGGAATTGACTCAATAGAAGGTGTCTCAACTCTAGAGTCATTAAATCGGTCTAAGTGATAGACACAACCCTTGGAAACTAACTTTCTTGCCTTAAAGTACGAAATAACATGACCCTTAGGCACTGCTGAACTACTTTTCCACTCTAAGACTGGCTCATTAGGAATTTGAAACTTAACAACTCGAGTCCTACAATCAATGGATGCATAACAGGCATAAAGTCAGTCCATACCTAGAATAACATCGAAATCTACCATTTCTAACTCAATTAAATCAACTATGGTGTCTGTATGATTGATTGAAATGACACAATCACGATATACTCGTTCAACTAGAATAGACTCCCCAATAGGTATAGAAACACAAAAGGGTTCACAAAGTTTCTCAGGAAGGATATCAAAATTATTTGCAACATAAGGGGTCACAAAAGATAAACTTGTTCCTGGGTCTAGCAAAGCATAAACATCAAGAGTAAAGACTTTGATCATACCAGTGACAACATTTGGAAAGTTCTCTTGTTCTTGACGACTAGTGATCGCATAAATGCGGTTTGCTCCTCCGCCAATACCAGAAGTAGCTCCTGTAGGTGTAGCCTTGTCTGGTGGAGCAAATGATGAAGATTGGGCTCTATTGCCCTGATTTCCATTACCTTGCCGGTTCTTAAGGCACTCTTTTATGAAATAAACCTCTTGTCCACACTTGAAACAACTTGTGGAGCCATCACAACACCTACCTGGGTGGTTCCTACCACACTTAGCACATGCAGGAGCCCAATTACCTCCTTGTGCCACACTACCCTGAGAATGGGCAGGTCTAGCTCTGAAGTGCTGGGAATTCTGATTATTATTCTCACCTTTGTTTGTGGGTGAAACTTCACTAGTAGATGATGGAGCAGGTCCCTTTTGCTTTTCCTGAAAGGATGAACGGTTCATATTATTTCTTTACTGCCCGGACTCATTCCTTGTCTTAGCCTTCTTGTTTCTAAACTCCTCTGTATCCCTCAGCTTCTCTTCCTCAACCTGCTGCACATAGACCATTAACCTTTCTATATCCATGTCCCTTATCATCAAAGTTGTCTTGACCTCTTTGCTTGACATACGGAACAACCGAGAAACAAAAAGACTCATCCTGCTCCTCATATCCGCAACCATTTCCGGAGGATATCAGGACAGTTGGGTGAACTTCAACCCATACTCATGAACACTTAGTGAATCTTGCTTAAGGGTAAGGAATTCATGTACCTTGGGCTTCTCTCAGTTCCCGAGGAAAGAAACGCCCCAAGAAAGCACTGTCGAACACAGCCCAACTCAAAACCGGTGCATCCTCAGCCCTACTCTTTTTCCACTGGTTAAACCAAGTCCTGGCAACGTTCCCCAGTTGAATTACAGCTAATTTAACTCGCTCAGCATTGTCCACATGCATAACATCAAATACCTTTTGCAGTTCCTCAATAAAGTTCTCTGGATCCTCAGTAGTGCTTAAACTAGCGAAACTTTGAGGATTCATCCTCAAGAACTCACGGATCCTCGAAGTATCAGCCTCTTCTTGTCGAGCACCTCTATGTTTCCTAGCTTGGTTGGTCACAACTTGACTCAACATTAAGATAGGTTCACAGAACTCGGCATTGGTGGCCTCTCCTTGAGGTTGCACTTTTGGTGCATTAGTTACCCCTTGCTCCTCAACATTCCTCCTAGCAGGGAGACCTCAGACAGATCTTCGTGGTGGCATGATCAACTGAAAGACACGCACAAGCACGAGTTAGAAGAAACCTTTTAAAGATCAAACTCTAATGCACGAAATGTGTGTGAAAGAAGTGAGATAATTTTCTAAGTGTTGCGGCCTCCTAATTATAGATATGGCATGCTTAACACCAATGACTAGGACTCTACAGACACGGCTTCATAGACTCCCTAGGATTCTTGAACTTTGTGCTCTCATACCAAGTTTGTCACGTCCCAAGGCTACAACCTAGGTGGGACTCGCACTCGAGAACCATTTCTGGCTCCAAGAGAACCCTTGGCATGTCTTACTTACTCAGCAGAAGACTTAACCATTAGAAATAGTCTCAAGATATAACTCATGCAATAACTTAAAGAGATATTAAACTTAGCCAAAATTGCAACTCAAGTCTTAACGTATACAACTAAAAAATGGAAAGACTAAAGAATTATAACTACTTGTCTATGATGCCTAAAACAAAGAGGAATGTCGGGACAAGACCCCTGATCATCTTAATAACTAAAGTACTAAATCAAAACAAGATAATAAGGGATCCTACGGATAGCAAGGAGGCTCACCAACTGACTCTGAGTGCTCAACTGGATCAACGAGGGACTGGGTGATGATCCTGGTTACTTGTGTCTGCATCATAAAATGATGCAGGCCAAATAGCATTAGTACATTGAATGTATGAGTATGCGAGGGGAAAACTAAACATGACATAAGCTTGAAAGGAATCTAAAAAAACACTTACCTTGGCTTTATTAAAATCAAGAATAACTCAACTTAAATGCAAAGTAAAAACAATAATAATGGTGCACTTTAGACAAGGCATTTAAAACAGTAGGTAGCCACTCAATTTGTTAAAGAAACGCAATAACAACTCAGTTTACATATAAAGTAATATAATATTATGGGAGTTTCTCTAACTAACAACCATCACTATGAGCCTAACTGATGATACAGCGTCTCTCCCACGCTGCCAGAACTGTCCTATACTTTGCAGTCATATAGAACGCCTCAACTAAGTGGATCCACTAGTCTATGCTAAAATGCACTAAAGAAATCATCTAAAAAGTATGATCCGTTCTTCCCATGATGGCTACATGGTTTATGGAGACTTGAGTTATTATGAACTCGCGTCCCCATATCGGTGCTCAATACTACTCCCAAAATATACTCAGCTCATATGTTTCAAAAACAAAACTCTTTATGTTATTTGAGATAATTACTCAAAAACTACCTCAAAAGCTCTCTTGGAAATCAGTGTTTCCACTCTTGTTTAAATGTGAAAACATTTACTCTTTAGGAATACTTAGTTCTCTTACTCTTTCTGAAGAAATGAACTTCATTTGTTACTATTACTTAACTCAAAATTCAAGTCTTAAAACAAGTTTAAAACATTTGCAAAAGACTTCTTGAAGTGACTCTAAGAACTTTCTAGACTTCGCTCTTATCTTTCCTTGAATTTGAATTTATGGATTCAAGTTTATGGATGATTTCTAGGTGTTTAGAAGTCATTTAAAGTAGTTATAATCAATAGGTAGTGTTAGTACACTTTAGAACGACTTAAATGGGATAAGCGATGAAAAACGGGTTGGTGCGAACGGACCTTGCGCACTTCTGGCGCGCCATACCAGCCCCCAAAGTTCAGAGACCACTTTTTGGTGCACTGCTGGTGCATCGCCCCAGCCCTCCTGGAGTAACGGGGGCATGTCGCCCCAGCCCTCCTGGCACAACTGGGGAGCGTCGCCCCAGCATTGCTCCAGGCAAAACTAACGAACTTTTCCTCTCATTTTTTTTATCTTAATTCGATTAATTTAGATTCTTTTTATCAACATCTCTTTAGATTTAGATACCCAAAACATATACACAAATTCTAACTCAAAAAACTCAAGAAATCAACATTATAATCTCAAGAAACTCCTCAATCTCAACCCAAATTCAAGAACGAAAGCAATTGAAGAACACCCATCAAGAACATTCAAACTTCCAATCTTTTTTAGGACGAATTCACGCTGAATAAACATGTTTGGCACGTGGGTGAATGAACCCAACATTATGAAAGTCTAGCATACCTTGTAGGATCAAATCCTTGACAAAATCCGCAATCAATTTTTTACGAAGACGATGAATCTCGACTTTTCCCCTTGTCTTCTCTCTTGAGTTCTTCTCTCTAAAGCCCTAACGTGAATTTCCAATTCAGCAAACTGAAACAATTCAGTTTTTACCCTAATTAATTCACTATAAACGAAATTAATTGATTAGGTAAGGAAAAGACCATAATACCCTCCCAAAATCCAGTTTAGACTTTTCTTATCTAAACAACCCAACTTCAAATGGGTATATCTCACTCATACCAACTCGGAATTGAGAAAACTCAGTGGCGTTGGAAATATAATTCAAACATATTTCATACTGTATCTGGAAGCACACTTAACACATCCTGATCTATGATTTATGGTCGTTTGAAGTTGACCAAAAACTCATACTTACATAACTTAACTAATTTTCTAGATTTTTCCTTCTTTCCAAAAACAACTCTTTCTAAATCTAGATCTTTCTAGCTCTTCAAATAGTGAGATGTTACATGGTTCGTGAAAAATTCGTATCAGAGCCCAATTTACGGGTCTCCCCGTACAAGAGAAAAATGTGGACTAGACTCCTGCGGATAGGTGTATTGACGTCCACATCTAATCCTCAGAAAGTTAGGAAGCATTCTAGGAAGTCGTTCCACCTTATTCTCTCCTTTCTTGTGAGTGTCGATTGTTGTATGAGTTGAGTCCAATAGGTATCTCCCTATTCCAATTAGTATCTCAACGAAGTAAACCGGACATCGTGGTCACGATTGAGGGGCCACAAGCAAAGAAAATTGGAAACTGAGAAGGTTTCAATTGGTATCTGGCCCTAAGGGTTGTGAAATTGCGTGGATGACCAGAGATGGTCATCCATGGAACGAACTAATTAAGAATTTGGACTTGTATGTGCTTTGTATCTTGGAAACGGTGCACGTGTGCTTCTTGTTGTCTGAACTAACTGCAAATGTGAAGTCGTAATTGCTTGAAAGTGATGATATGATTTTGTGTATTATAAATGTGTATCTGAACCTTGTTATGTGTAATATGTTGGCTAAATTGTTGGAATTATGCGGGTTGTAATGACTTGAGTATTGTAAAACCTGTTACAGAAAGAATATTCTGACTAGATTCGATGAGAGGGTTTAGATAAAAACTATGAGGCAATTTAGGAGGGAGATCTGAACGTGTCTTGCACTTGTGTATTAACCGCGTGAATATTTGGGTGTATCCTGGGGATGTGTGGGTTGTGGTGCCGAATCGATAAGAACAAATTGGTTGTGTATCGTGGATTTGAGTGGGAGTAGTCAAGGGTTTCTCCTAGTTCACAGGATTATCCTAAGTTTGTTTGCTCAAGCTGGAACCTTGGTGAAATTTAGAAAAGAGAGAAAACCCAAGAAAAATCTCGGCAGAGGCTATTTTTCTATTTTGGCCGCTGGGGCAGGATTATTCCCGCCAGGGCGAGACCGCTAGAGTGGGAATTCTTCCACCAGAGCAGGATGAGGCGAGGTAGAACCTCAGCCTGCCCTTTCTAGTTTTTCCAAGTTTCCTGATAAGGACCCCAAATGGTATCTAAGCTAACCCCTGCAATTCTATCAGTATTCAGGAGTTGAGAATAGTCTATAGAACTTAGTAATTAACTATTTTCTACGGAAAAAGTAGGAAATCTAGCATCCAAGTTCTTACAAATCATTAGAAAGTTGAAAAGATCAAAACAAGTTGTCCCAAAATTTACAAGCCGAAGATGGGCGAAAGGCAAATCAAGAACCCTCGGACTAGGTGGTGTCAAAATCTGAGTCTAGATCCTTCGGAGGTACCAGGCTGGTCGCTGCCTCGTCCATAAAAGTAAAGTACTGCAAATCTCCTTTCTCGACTCGGGGAAGCTCCTGACCAGGGGCAACACAAGTGAATATGGTCCTCACGGTCTTCCATATCCGGACCATCAGACGATCCCTCTCCAGATCCTTCATCCGCTCTTGGCGAATCTCATGGCGGATCATGTTGACCTCTAGGGCAGTGCTAGGTGGAACTGAGGTGAAGTCAGCAAAGGCACTCCCCAACCTCTTTCGGACGGCCACCAGATCCTCCTTGACCCGTGCACCTGTGAGTGGGGCCTCGTCGTCTGAATCCATGGCCGCCTTACTACTGTTGGCCCTGTCCGTTCTCCTCATCTTGCTCCTGGAAGTAGAACCTGACCTGATAAAAAGAGGGTGGAAGGGGGGATCCATGGGTAATACCTCATCGATGTCGAGAAGTGCACTCCCGCCCGCTTGCACAACGTAGTAATAAGTCCTAGTAGAAGAAAGCTTTCTTGTTGCCCCTATAGAACATCTTCCACTACGAAATGATCTACGCCCCCACATTCAACTCGGTGCCCTGTATAGAGCGCACCACCACCAAGGCCCGAGGAAAGGTCACGTCAGTACGGTTCCCCGACGGGCGGATCCTCCTAGTCACCGAGTGTTGCCACCTCTTAGAATTAGGTGACCAATATGAGCTAGTAATTCCCTCGGCAGTAGCCAAGTAAACTTGATCCCAACACGCAAGCTTAATCAGGATGTCCCTCAGCCAACCCAGGTCCATCTCCCGCAGCTTAGCCTCGTACTCAGCATTCGGGACCTCGGGCAACTCTAACATCTCGTTGATAGTTGTGGCATTAAGGGGGATGTCAACTCCCCAGATACGGATGACAGGGTGAGGATCGTCCCATCGCACAGTAGGCAAGATGGCATAAAACTCCCTCACCAAGTGGAACGTGCATCCGGGGGAGCCTCAGTCAGTAGAGTCCATCCGAACTCCATCAGGCGAGCATAAAATATAGGCGCCTTCTCCTCCAGCTTGAGTAACATGAACCCTCTCTCACAGCAGAACCCTGTATTTCTATTGTCATGATGCCTCTCCTGACTAGCAATATCGGGGAATCAGACAAAAGATAGGTTTTCCTTAATTGGACCTGCCATTTAGAGAGCCTGCAAAAAGTTGATAATAGTGTTAGAACCTCGAGAAATTAGGCTATATCTAGTATAAATAAGAAAGGAGAAATTTTCCTATCCTAAAGGGATGCAGGCCACTGGTCTAGCTTATCCCGCCCCAGCTGCCAAAACACCGCCAGAGCGGGATAATAGAGGCCAATACAGTGGGATGAAGGGCGCCAAAGCGACCTTCATCTGGGATGAACACCAGGCGCGATCATGGCGCCTTTTCATCCCAAAATCCCTATTTCAACAGAATTTCAGCAGATCAGAGTATAATAACTACCATAGAACCTAAATATTCAACCATATTAGCAAATAAACCCCTAAACAATGCCCAAATCAGAATTTTTCATCAAGAGACCCTTCAACTTCCCCTACCCATTTTTGTACCATTTTAACCGTATTTTTATGAAATCCTTACCCCCATGATGTTGTAGAGACGTTGGGGACGTAATGGAAATGCCCATGCTACGTTTTGTATCAAAACTAGCAACTAGAGTTCATTTTGAAAATGACCCCTCTAAAACCGTTTCTAATCAATTATTTAACAACATGCAATCATATTTAAGTATATAGTGAATTGAAGAAGCGTGAAGAATGAGAATTTACCTTGAAATCGACGTTCGGGATAAAGTTAATCGAGAGAGTGTGGGATTTTTTTTGTGTCTAGAGAAGGAGAAATGGGAAATTTTTCCCTTTCCCACCTTTTACTGTTTCCCGATATCCCGCCTCAGCGGGAGATCCTCGCCACAGCAGCCCCGCCTCAGCGGTTGGGCTGCTACCTTGGCGGGCCAGGCTGTGTAATTTAAACAAATTCGTTTCTTCGTGTGTTGCCTCAATTTTCTTCTAGTCTTTGGGTATATTACCTTTCTTGTGTCAACTCTTTGAATAGTCACCATTCTTCATGGTTCCATGATGGCCCTATTCGTTAGTTTGGAAGTACTCAAAAGTAGGGCGTGTGATTATCCGTGCACTAGCCGTTTGGGGACGAATGAGGGATATATTGGTATCTATTGTAACGACCCAAACCGTCGTTAACTAGGAAAAGTGAAAATTCGGGAAATTCTGGGCCACTGGCCCACCAGGGCGGGCCATATGCCGCTAGGGCGGCAGCGCAACAATGGGAAAAATCGTCAATAGGGCGGGATAGGCGAGGCAGAATATAAGTAACACGAATTCTTATTTCCTCCTTCTTCCTAAAATACCTAACTTAGTCGTAAAACACCCTAGAAACCCCCAAAAAGCTTCTCCAAGCTTGGGAAAGATGGAGAGAGAGATTTCTTGCGAAAGGATTTCGACGAATTGCGGATTTTTGGTCAAGACAACCGTCACGAATCCCGAAAACAAGAATCAAAGACCAAAATCCATGCAACCACTTGGCGCCCAGGTAGGCTAGGTTTTATAAATTGAGTAGTTAAAAATATGTGCCCACTGCGTAATATATGTAAACAAACAGTAGGATTTATGCGTAGGACTTCATGCACCGAATGAAATATGAATAAAGCTTTGGAAGAAGACTTAGATGATGAACTAGGGCTAAGTATGGTTGGAATAATGATTATATGATATACGTCGATGAGTAGTTTATTGGTGATGATTGTGATTCTATGATTCTGTGATGTATGTTTGTTCTTTCTTCATTATAATACGTGCATGTATGTGAATGAAGCTTGTTGATCACACCTAATGTAAATAAGTATGAACGAAGAACTATATGTTATGAATCACTCTTGTTGTATGATTGTGATTATATAGATTGTGATTGTGATTGTGGATCGGGTGTTGCGTTCCGACACACTATCTTGGATCGGTTGTCATGTTCCGGCATGACTATGGGATCGGTTGCCACATTTTTACATAAACATTGGATCGGATACCACGTTCCGGTATGCTAACAGTTTGGGTTTGGGTCCCTTGAGAGGACCAATGAGTTTACATACTTGTGCATCTGGTAATGATGAATTGTGTGTTGTTCGTAAGTGATATTTGATGATTATTCTACCCTGGTTGTAAGTGATTATGATGACCTAGTTAGATTGCGAGGGCGAGAAGTAGAGGTAGTGTCCAAATCCATGTCTTATTATTTTCAATAATCCATACTTGTAGTATGGGATTCGGGTATTTCCCTATGACATGTGTTTGGGGGTAATTAGAGTGGGTGATGGTTTGACTTGTCCACATAGAATAATTCTAAAGATGAAAAGGGGGTTTGGGGTTAATAGTTAGCAAGATTGATATAATGTACCACATGACGAAGGTGGGGTGATATAAAATAGGAAATAATGGTATACAATGAGTGGTTAGTCGGAATGCTTGTAGTTACATTCGTGGTCTCTTCTGCGGGTTAGAATGTCTAGGCTATGATCAAGAAACTAGTGAGTGGGTTGAATGAGGAGGTGGTTAGTAGTACGAAGTACTAGTGTAAGTTCTGAGGTATTCAAGTGATGTAAAGGTGGAGGAGCGAGTGGCTTATGGCATATTCTTACTAGTTGATTTTCTTATGTTATGTGGTGGGCATCGGGTTGGCTGATGATGCCTACCAGTACGTGTGGTTTGTACTCATACTACTCCTTCTATGCCTTTTTGGCATAGTCTGGATGCAGGTTGGTGGTGTTTCATTAGGTGAAGACGGAGAAATTCTCCAACAACTTCTACTTTTCCTTCCGTATGGTAGGAGTTGTGTCTTTTATTATTATGTATGTCCAGTTTATACTCTTAGTAGCTCTTGTACTTGTTTAGACTATATCCTTGGGGGTGTTAGTTAATTTACAAGTTTTAACCCGAAATTGTTTAAAAGTTTTATTTATGAAAACCCTTGATTCTTTTATCTCCGTTTTTCGTTAATCTTTCGTATGTTTTAGCAATTGGGATATGAGGGTTCTCCTACTTAGGTGTTAGTGGTAGGTGCCCGCACGGCTCGGTGGGTTGGGTCGTGATATATACATATATATAATATTTAATGTGCATCAATCAAATATTGAATAAGGTATATATAATTTGATAAAGAATATGATATGTTTAAACGGTTGGAAGCTGAAAGTGAAGAAAATAAATACATGGCACATATTAAACTTGTAAATAAAAAGTTCATAGAATTTTTACAGGTCTAAATGTAGATGAAAGGTCTTTCCAACTAAATTTCATAGACAATTATTTTTTATAAAAAAATAAAACGATAAACATACTTTTAAAAGAACATTATAGTAATTCATCTTACGACTTAGACTCTTTCCATTTTTAATAGAATGATTTTGTTGACTTATATTACTAAAATCTAAACAAAATGAAGCTTAATTACTCCATTCGCATAATAATTTTTACATGGTTTTAATTTGAGGAATAGTTTTTAGTAGTAACAATTAAAGGTCGAAGAAATTCATAAAGAAACAACCAAAATGTCCAAAAGCAAAATTGTCATCATACCAATCATTTGAATTTTAATACTACGGAAAGCTACCGTAAATATAGAATGCTTATGTTTAAGAAAGCTGTTAGGCTTAGTGCCACACAAATGTAAATGTAACTCTCATTTTAATTTGAAAATTAAATTGTTAAATCTCATATTGTAGAAATTGTAGAAAAATAAAAAATGAAACAAAAGGGGTGAAAATGAAAAATATATGTATCTGTTTACAACACTATGTTAGATAGACGACAAAGTAACACAATCAAAATCTTTCATTCAAAGTAATATTTTTTTAGCAATCTTTATTTAAATTACTAGTATTTTAAAAAAAAGCATATTACATAAACTATTCAAGTATTATCAAACTCATCATGTATTAATAGAAGTTTTATCAATTAAGTAGTACTTAAAAGAATAATAACACAAAAACAAAGAAATAAATTCCATAACAATGCAAAATGATACAGAATTACAAAAAATATGGGTTGTATACCAAATTTATTTTGGACAATCATACCTAAATAAAAAATTTACTTATATAATAGAATCAGATGCG
>NW_006239105.1:1224693-1258130 GCF_000226075.1 Solanum tuberosum
TACTAAGTGTCCTAATCTTGATATCTCTTTAATATTAGTTTTTGGTAGTGTTAAATTTATGGTAATATGTAGTAATATTTATTGTAATATTCTTCCGATAGTTGTTTTAATCTGAATATTTCTTTAATATATATCATTATCTAGGAAGAAGAAAAGAGAATAACAAATGATAGAAAAGAAAAGAAAATAAAAGAATATGATGATCTAGGGAGCAATTTACTGGTATTTATAGTGATATTTAAGTTATGGGCCACGTAACTCTTTATACTAAGAGATATGGTCATTTGAAGTTGACCCAAAGAAAATCTTACATCAAAACTTAATCGGTAAGGAAACTTTCAACTCAACTTTGTGGTAGGAGTTTCTAGTGACCTTAATTGATATCCAAAATCATTCCCACACTAAATAAGTTACCTTTACACATATATGGGCAATTTAAGAATCACCTGATATGACTCTACATGTAAATGAAAAATAGTCCAGGTCTTAACTTAGAAATTTTTGGGGTGTTACACATACATCCTCGATTTTATTGTTTGTGTTGAGGTAGAGTTGAATTTTATTTAGTTGCTTATATCGAATCCGATCTGTTTATATTTGACCCACCCCGATCCACTCATTTGTGAATATTACTAATATGCTTACTTATCTTTTTGAACCCCTTCGACAAAAATCATGCTTCCATCTTGAAGTTTGCGATATTTGCAATATTGTAATTGTATAAGATTTTTATCCATGTTAAGATGATTTCCCCAGAAGATGTCTTCTTAACTCCAACATTGATCCATTTGCGAAATTCTTTCAATAAGTCGACTTCAACTTTTACCTTGACACAACTAGGTCTAGATTTTTTTATTGTAGCCATGTCAACATGTAACGGTTTTCCCACTGCTTTGGCCATCGTAAACAAGAATTCTTTAATGAAAAAATTAGGTGATAGGGATGGAAAAGAGATCCACGCAAAGGCAGTAGAAATTTCTGCCTCTGGGTTGAACTAGGTTCCCATGCTTTAGAGTGCATTTGATAGTATACCCGTCTTTAGCCTTCAAAAATATGTTGATTTTGACATGACATGTACGTAATCTTACATAGTGGTAAGCTGAATTAGGATGTGTCTATCACTCAAGAATCCTACCTTACACTCAGCCTTGAATCTCACACCGTAACTAATTTTATGAATCTCTTCTAGTTCTAACCAGCAATAAGTAAATTTTCCAATTATGGCAAACTGTAAATCTTCTTTAATGATCACAGTTCCAAAAAATACATTTTCTCGTACTCATTTTAATATTATGTCTATGTATAAATAATTCATGAATTATTTATATACCCTACATGGTATAGAATGTCTAACTAATACCTTACATTTGGTGATATTAGGAACACATAGAATTTAATGCCATGGTATTAATCTATGTAAAGATATACCCCTCAAATCCTTCTAACAATTTTGTTTATTTTTTGTGTTTTATGTTTTATATTTGTACTAGTAAATTTATTTAAAGAAATTAGCTTACAAATTTTATTATTTAGAGAGAGTTGTTTGTTGTTAAATAAATCCAATACAAAATCAATATAATATTTGAAATGTGAGTTGTTTAACATTTACTAATTAAAAAGGCAAATATATCACTACATGGAGTTTGTGATCTTTATTGAATGTAGTATTGTTGATATATTTATAAATCCAAACACCCGCATATGCTTGATGCATGTGATACATTGTAGGTCTCTAAATGATGATTGACTAGGAAAATTCAATGGTAAATGCAAAATTCGTGTTACTATTAAAACATTAAGGGTTTTATTAATCATTTAATATTTATTTTTTTAAATGTTCCCAAATAAAATGGCGGTCAAGTGCAATCCAATAATATAATTCTAATTAGGAAAATTATTTATCGTCTAATTATGATAATAAGATCTATATCTACCGAGACAAAGAATGAAGGGCAAGTGAATCTAATGTTTTTCATTTTCAATACTTTTGTTCTATGCAATAAAAGGAAAGAACACAAATTTCTAGGCTCCCCAAGTTATTTTAAAATACAATTTCCTATATAAAGTTGTTGGTGTTAAGACCAAAAATCACAATTTCTTAGTGATAGTTTAGACATGAAAACAAGGATCACCAAGGGTCGTCAAAGGGTTGACATGGTGAAAATGAAGAATGTGATGAACTTACAAGTTACGTTTTCTAAGCGTCGTGCTAGTCTGTTCAAAAAGGCTAGTGAACTTTGTACGTTATGTGGTGCATCAACCCTATCCATTTCTCTTCGAAGAATTATGGTCTGTAGATTTCTCAGTTCTTGCAGAAACATATCTCAAATGTACAAGCTGAGGTATTACACAAGAGAAATCATTTTAAATTGAAAATATGTCCAATACCTTAAGCAACTTCAACTGTAAAACATCTGTTTTGGAATATCTAATTGAATTGAAATAAAGGTGTGGATTATACCATTGCTATGTCGCATACGATAATCATGTTTCTCTTCAAGTATAGATAGAAGGATCACTCGCCGTTGATCATATATGGATTTACTTAGGCATAGTTGGTGAAGAAGATAATGAATTTTCTAGTTCGTATCCTTCCATTAGTCCTTAGTGTACAGGCCAAAATTAGACTTCTATCAGTTAACTCTTCTAGATACTCATATGCCACCACTTCTAACCTTTTATTGTTTCTAATCAACTTGGAAACATTAATCTCTTTATCTTCAGGAAAACCTCCAAAGAAAGAATTGATTGAAATTGTACGGATACAGTACCAAAGAATCAGTTCAGATTTTCCTCCACAATATTCCAATTATCATGTGTTGGGTCCATTTGACCAAGAAGTCCTGCAACGACAACAATCAAGAGGGGTAATCCTCAACATTGTAGTACAATATGCTTAATTCCCTAGTTCTACCAGTAGAGGAGGAAGCAAATCTATTTTTGAATGATTTTTTGGTGAAGTTTAAACTGTCATCAAGACTTATAAAAGACTTTCTATGAGGTGGAAAATCAGGACAGTTGACATAATCAACAACATACAAGAGCCGAGTGGTTAATAGAATTTGGCTTCTATTGTCATCATTTGGAAATATTCTTTCCATTTGGTCCCATGCCTCAGGACTCCATATATCATCTTTGACAATTATAAATCTCCCACCCTTTAGACCTCTTTACACAATCTTCATTAGTTGATCATCACTCATTTCTTGATTGCTTCCTGTAATTGTAGAGACAACTTCAAGAAGTATTTGTCTCTTATTGTATTCTTTGAAGATAGTGACCCATGCATGTTTATCAAATTGGGAACAAATATAATCATCATCAACTTTTTTGGCAAGAATTGTCTTACATATATTGCACATACCAAAAATTGGTACGACAACTAAATCGTCTGTTTGGGTAGTGAGGTGTTCAAGTATGGCATTGAAGTCATCCTCCATCCCAACAATAGTATTTTCCTAAATTGTTTTTTTTTCTAGTGAGGACTTGTTTTGCAGATTTTCTTCCATGCTTGTTAAACTCAATTTGTGGCACTTCTTTCCTGAGAGAATCAACATCTTTTTCCAGTTTCAGCAATTTTTCCTCGAAGTATTTACAAGCCCCTTGTCATGACCCGAAACTTTGTCATACCACTTGGGCATGAAATTAAAGAATAAGTGAGCTAGTCTTAGTGGGAAGAGTCTAGAGTCTCGGAGAGGTTTGAAGAATATTACAAAATATTATAGAAGATTACTTGGAAGGACTAGACTTGTAGAGAATTCTAGAAGAGTGGCCTATTTGTAAATATGTAGGGACTTGTATAGCAATTTGTTTTTGCACTTTAGCCCTTAAGTGTGAAGTATAAATAGGAGGGCATTCATTTGTAACTCAATCAAGAAAAAGCAAGAAATATTACAAGATCGTAAATATTAAAAGATCGTGAAAATATCATAAGTTGTTGAGTGTCGTACAGAGAGTTTAGTTGCAGTCTAAGTCCGTGACATCCTTCTCTATATCAGCTAAAACAATGCTTCTTAGGCTTGAATCAACTTTATCTTCTGCTTTGTATATTACATCTCTGATCCTCTTTTCTATAACCTTAAGAGTTTCAATATCTTTGTGTTCCTTTGTCGTATCAAAAAGGAAAACTTGCAGAGCAAAAATATTTTCATAGAGAGATTGAACATGTTATTGTTGGGTTCTAAAGGTGTGAATAGGAAATGAAGGGCTGTGACTCTCCTAAAGGGTTATGACTTTGCCAAAGGGTTGTGACCATTTGAAAGGTTGTGCCTTTTCCAAAAGGTTGTGACCTTTCTGAAAGGTTGTCTTTTTTCCAAAGAGTTGTGACCTTTACCCTTTGTTGGCTATAAATAGAGAGATTTTCTCTCATTTTTATGCATCAAATTCTTCCCTTCTCTGGCATACATTTCTTATAAAATAACACCGATTGATCGTGTCTATGTTTGTGATTCGTTGCTGTCATTTTGAGTTCGTTGAAATTATTGAAGTTTGAGGTACCACTACTTCTTTAATGGTTAATCCGTTTTATCTTGGGAGGAATTAATTTAAAGCCTCGGGTACTTGAGGGGATTAAATTTCTTAAGGACACACAGTGGATTCTGTGGACTCGGATAGTTCTTTTATCTTTCTTTTCATCTTTTATTATTTCTGTTTCTCCTAACCTAAATACAGGAGATAACAAGCTTAAAAATTTAATTTTTGATATTTTATGTGTTCTTTTTATTGGAAAAAAGAAGAAGAAAAAGAGATTTATTTTATCATATGATAAAAGAGGTTTGGGATGAATTAGTACTACATTAATATGTTCGAGTATATTTTTTGTAGAAAGTTTTTCTTGGATAGGTAAGATTATTTTTATTTTCTTCCCAAGTGCATTGAAGCATTGCACCTTTTCAGTTTTCTTTTCAATAAGAAAAGTTATTTTGTGCATAAATGTTAAGATATGCACTTTAAGTTTTTTTTCCTATATTCTTGATTTTATATAACTATGAGAAGAAGTAAATGAACAAATGTTGTCTCCTAACAATATTTGAGCATAAGTTTAGTTTCTCGTTGAAATTCAATGTCTTCTAAGGAATATTGGAATATGATGGAAATTGGGAAAGAAAAAAAATTAGCAAGAAAAGTGACTTGCATGAAATCATTGCTGACAGATAGCATATGATTCAATGAGAGTAAAAATCAGGTTCTATCTTTATTTTTCTTGATTATTTTTTTTCTATACTTTATAAGTTATGAAATTTGTTTCATAAATGTTAGGATAGATGGTCATTATGCGATGATCCTGAATATATCTTTATAATTATTAATATGTATTATGTTTAGAGGAGGAAAAAAAACTTTTAAAGTTTTCTACTTCATGTGAAATTTGATTGTGTCTTATTTTTGGAGACTAAAATCTTTTGATTTTTTACTCATTTGGTTTGAAGAATATAAGAACTTCATGAACAAATCAGATGGTGCATTTGTTTGAAGAATATAGAAACTTCACCAATTTGTTAAATACTCTGGTTGAATGAATATTCTGACTTGAAGAGAACAAACTCTTCGTCAGGAATATTAAGGCTAAATGATTTGAAAAAGATAAAATCTTCATCGTTAGCTAGAAACAGTGTTGTATTTTAGGTTTCTAGAGATTAAAACTTTTTTTGTTTATTACTCTGTCTGAATGTGAAACTGATTCGAAGAATATAAAAACTTCATCAGAATTCAAGGTTCATTCGGTTAACGATTTGAAAAATATAAAAACATCATCGTTAAAATAGAAACAAGTTGCATAAAGATTGAATTTTTATTGTTAGTATTCTAAATACTAAGTGGTCTGTCTAATTGTGACAAAAAGGGAAACAAACACTAGTAACATAAAATTACTGATTTTTGTGTGTGCAATGGGTGTTTCTATGGATTAAATCTCTAAAAGAAGACTTTGTGTTGCCAATGTGTATTTTGATGGTATACTATTTGAAAGCATGGGAAAAAAATATGTGGAATGTAATTTCAAATACTTGAAAAATAGTTTTGAGAACATATTTAAAATGTGGGAGGTTTTTTACTTGTGATAAAGACAAAATTAGACTTACTATCTAATTTAAATTTGAAAGTACAAGATATGAAATTTGACGACATTCTTGTATTATGTTAGACCCACAAAATTCTTGAAGTATATTTGATATTGTGGTCGTTGAGTCTCTCTTTACTAGTGTATGATATGACTAGTATAAAACCACAAAATTATATTGCTCATTCAAAAGAATTGTATTCTTTGATGTAAAAGTGTCACATAAAATATTGTGATTTCTCATGAAAAGATATGTCTATTAAAATAAATTTATTTGTATAGACATGAACATTGGTGAAAAGTGATATGTTATGTTTGTGTTGTAAAACAAACATTTGGGTCATATTGCCCTTATTTGACTGATGAGATTATGGTCATGGGTAATTCTATAACAA
Source organism: Solanum tuberosum (assembly GCF_000226075.1). Lineage (NCBI taxonomy): Eukaryota > Viridiplantae > Streptophyta > Magnoliopsida > Solanales > Solanaceae > Solanum > Solanum tuberosum. The sequence goes on from NW_006239105.1 coordinate 1,231,147, forward strand.
ATTAAATGTTATGGCAAGGTCATTTTGGAAAGGACATCTGGCAAGTCAGCCAGATTGCTGACTTTAAATCTATGTTTGTATTTGACAAAGTTATAAAAATTAAAGAACAAAATATTTGTAGGAAAAGGTTACCTCACGAAAGGGCTTTTAAAACCAAGTATTTATGTATGTTCTTACTTTCTTAAATCAAATTGTTTGTGACATGAACGCTTGGGACATGTCAATTACAAAACCTTGCAAAAACTGATCAACTTAGAATTTTTGCCTAACTTCTAGTGCAACAAATCAAAAAGTCAAATATCTGTTGTTGAAAGAAATTTTAACCCCTTAGAATTGATTTACACTAACATTTGTGATATGAAGTCAACACCATCTCGTGGTGGGAAAAAACGGTTTCATAAATTTTATTGACAATTACACTAGATACTGTTATGTCTATTTGCTAAATGGTAAGGATGAAGCGATAGAAACATCAAGGCAATATAAAACTGAAGTTGAAAATCATTATCATGATTAGAAGTGGTAGATGTGGAGAATATGGATCTTCTTTTGCAGAAATATATTTGGAAAATGGAATCATCCATCAAATTACTGCACATACTCACCTCAATCTAATGAAATTATTGACAGGAAAAAAACCAAACTTTAATGGAAATGTTGAATGTCCTACTTATAAGTTCAGGTCTACCACAAAATTTGTGGGGGGATGCTATCATTATAGCAAAACAAAACAACAAAAAGTTTGTATGTTTAGAAAGAGAGAAACATTTTGTTTGTTAATAAAGGGAGCAACAAATAAAAAACTTTTGTTTGTTAAGAAATGGAGCAACAAAAAGTTTTGTTTGTTCAGGCTTTGTTGTATCCTGATAGAGAATTGCTTGTCGACCCTTAAAGTATATACAAGCAATAACTCTTGAAAGATAGTGATCTAACAATTTCCAATACAGTCTATTTCATATGAGAAATTGAAATGAGGGAACTATTCCCAAACGGGTCAAAATAGGACCTAAGAATGTGGATTGTATGTTCATTGGTTATGCTACAAATAGTAAAGCATGTCAGCTTATTGTCCATAAGTCTGAATCGTCGGATAGTTAAGTGAAGGGTCTAAACGACCTTGGAACAAACCAAAGGAGAATGTACTTAATAAAGAGATTCAGAGGCGTAGTAAATGTCAATGGACAAATTACTTCCTTAGAGTTTGATTTTGTAACATTTCTTCTTGAAAATGAGTCTCATAAATTCGAAGAAACTATACCCTCTGTGGACTCATTCTTTTTGGAAAGAGGCTATCAATAGTAAGATAGATTCAATCTTGAGCAATCATACTTGAGAGTTTGGTTGATTTTCCTCCAGGAAATAAACCTTTGAGTTCAAAGTGGATCTACCAAAGGAAAAGAAAGTTGATGAAACTATTGACAATTACAAAGCAAGACTTGTTGACATAGGCTTTAGATAATAATAAACCCTTGATTATTTGGACACATAATAGCCACTAACTAGGATTACATCAATTAAGATGTTAATAGCGCTAGTTGTAGTATATAACCTTTAAATTCGTCAAAATGAATGTGAAAACATTTTTTTTTAAAATGGAGAATTGGAGGAAGAAATTTACATGGAACAACTCAAGGGCTTTGTGATTCCTGGTAAAGAAAGAAAGTCTGTAAACGTGTTAAGTCACTTTGTGGACTAAAAAGAAGTGCCAAAATAATGACATGCGAAGTTTGACCAAACTATGTTGGCAAATGAATTCAAGATTAACGAATGTGATAAATGTTTTTACATTAAAGACACTCCAAATCACAAGGTCATTGTTTGTTTTTATGTTGATGACATGTTGATCAAAAGAGACATCTGATAGAAATGCTACTAAGCATATGCTAGAAAGTAACTTCGATATGAAATACATTGAAGTTACAAACGTGATAGAAAAGGTACTTGACAAGTTCAAGTATTTGGATTTCAATATTGTCAAGACTCCAATAATTGTGAGCTTTGTACTTCAAAAGAATGAAGGCAAAAGTTACTCACAATTGGATTATGCTAGAGTATTGAGAAGTATGATATATATCATGAAGTGTACGCAATTAGATAAAACATGTGCTATTAGTAAACATAGTCGGTTCACAAGTAATCTCAATCAAACTCATTGGATGACAACGAAAAGAGTTTTGGAGTATTTAAAACATACTTAAAAACTATTTTTGCATTATAACTAATATTCAACAGTATTGGAGAAATATAGTGATGCAAATTGAATCAGCAGGTCAAATGAAGTAAAATCCACGAGTGGATATATATTTACTCTTTATGCATGAACAATCTCTTAGAAATCTTCCAAACAGAAATATATCACTCGCTCTACTATGAAATGAGTTTATCACTCCAGATAAGGCCGGTGAAGAAGTTGAATGACTTCGAAATTTCTTGAAAGATTTTTGGCCCACACATTTAGCTCTTGTATGCATACACCGTGAGAGTTAATTTGCAATAGGTAGAGCATAGAGCATGATGTAAAATGGAAAGTCTCGTCATATATGACGTAGCCATAATATCGTTAAAGAACTACTCTCTAGTGGAATTATCATAATTGACTATGTAAAGTCAAATGATAATGTGTCGGATCCACTTACAAAAGGCCTAATTAGAGACGGAGTTGAAAGATTATCAAAGGGAATGGGACTATGGCCGAGGACAAGTCATTGTGGCGGTAATTCTACCTAGAAGATCGTAGATCTGAAGATCTAGGTTGAAGGAGATCAGAGAAAGGCATTGATGACGGTTCAAAATTGTCAAAATATTTTTACGGTTCATTCTCATGATAAGAGAATGTTTTGTAACAAGGATAAAGACATTAGGACTTTTTAATGGTTTCTAAGTTTGATACAGGGTATATCAAATGGTGCATCTACGGGATAACACATTTAGAAATCACCTATGTATGTGTGAAGTGTATGCCGCTTCTGTGTGTGTGATTCGTTGCTGTCATTTTGAGCTCGTTGAAATTATTGAAGTTTGAGGTACCACTACTTCTTTAATGATTAATCTGTTTTATCTTGAGAGGAATTAATCTACAACATTGGGTACTTGAGGGGATTAAATTTCTTAAGGACACACAGTGGGTTTTGTGGACTCGGATAGTTCTTTTATTTTTCTTTTCATCTTTTATTTTTTTTGTTTTCCTAACCTAAATACACGAGATAACAATTATTGTGTACAGCTTTGAAAAACCAAAGATTTGTTTGGTTTGAAGAGTTGTTCTAATGTATACGTAAGTGAAGAACGAGAAGCATAAGCCATTATTATTTATTTGCTGGAATAACTTAAAGATAGAGTCTTGCAGATTTAATCTCTCTGATTTTGTCCAAATCATTTACTTTTCCATCTCTAAATTTTTATAATTGCGGGACAAAGACACAGGATACTTACCCTTTATCATTTGTTTAGTTAAAAGATATGATGCATGAGAACACAACCAATTACAAAACAAGAAAATCAAATTGTTTCACTTAATTAATACAGTACTATAGGTATCAGATGCACATGTACAACCCAATTTCTTTTCTATTTTATAATTGTGAGACAAGGTGTAGTGCACTCATTGAGTTCACCCGCACTCCCCTGCAATTTAAAATGATAATTAATCTGAATTTTGAAAAGTTCGTATAGAAAATATATGATACGTTTTCATTATAATTTACAACCTTAAATAAATATATGTGTTGAAGTTAAAAGAAAGACACTAAGGATTAGTTTTGTTCGTTGACAAAATTATTTAGTACTATAATTTTGTTAGTAATATATCAAAAAAAAATATTTTGATGTTTATGTTCCTTACCCTCCAAGTGAATGACAACTGTTGTAAAGAAAAGAAAGTAAAGGAGAAAGTGAACTGAAAAATAGAGCAAAAGAGAAGAAAAAGCTACCGTGGTCTTCTTTATTTCTGATGCAACTTGAAACTAAGAGACCTACCTATTAAATAGGCTTACAACGGAACTGAAATACTAAAATTTAGGTACCCTCTAATTACTATATAGCTATTAGTCTGGCACAATATCTAAGCGTACTAAAATAAAGGAAACTAAGACTTGGTCAAGTATCATTGAATCACTTCTCAACACTTCTCCACCCCGATTCAAACATGCAAACTCCAAGTTGACCTCTGAAGAACTTGTGCTTTGCTTAGGGAAGTGACTTCATGAAGATGTCTACTATTTGCTCATTTGTAACACAAGAATTCAAAATAATTTCACCAGTAGAGAAGACCTCAAATATAGTGATAGTGAAAATTTTCAGTTGTACCAGTTGGTTTCTGATTAAAATCTGCAACAAGTCTCCTTAACCAAATTGCTCAACAAGCTACAATATATTCAACCTATGAAGTTGATAAGGCCACCACTTCCTGCTTCTATGAACTTCATGAAACTGCCCCAGATCCAAGATTAAACGAGAAACCATGTGTTCTCTTTCTATCATAAATGATGCATGCATAATCACTATCAGTAAAGCCAGTTAATGTGAAATTTGTTAGCTTAGAATACCAAATCTCATGCTATGTTGTCCCAGCTATATATCTCAGTACTCTATTTTTAGCTCCAAGGTGAAGCTTGCTTGGATTGTGCATAAATCTCGATATGACTCTAACAGAGAAAGCAATGTATGGTATTGTATGGGACAAGTAATTCAAACCACCAACCAGACTTCTAAAATAAGTCCCATTTTCCATTTCAAAACCATCATCACGAAAAACTTCTCATTAATATTCATCGGCATAGCAGCAACTTTACAATTAACCATAGTAAACTTCGTCAAAAAAATTGTTGCATATTATTTTGTTAAAGAAATATGCCTTCAATTTCCTGTTTCACCTCAAGACCAAGAAAATAATGCTACAGACCAAATCAGACATCTCAAATTTTTTATCATGCAGTTCTTAAACTCAATTATGATAGACTCACTCGAACCCATTTATATCATATCGTCAACATAAAAACATACCACCAAAAAACCATTTTTACCTCTTGTTTTACATAAAGAGTAGGCTCGTTTTTACTTTATTCAAAACCATTCTCATGGAAATATGAATCAATCTTAAAGTACCATGTCTGTCACGCTTGCTTTAAGACATAGAGTGCCTTTTTAAAACTTGTAGACCTTATCTTCTTTGCCATTAACTACAAACCTTCAGGCTGTGAGACATAGACCTCCTCTCTCAAATCACCATTTAAAAAGGCAAATTTATCATCGAATTGGTACAGTAGCCAACTTAAATTAGCAGCCAAGGCTAAAAGAGTTCTCATAGTTTTAAATAGGGCAACAGGAGAAAATGTTTCTTCAAAGTTAGTACCTTGTTGTTGGGAATAACCCTTTTGCGATGAGCCTTGCCTTGTGTTTTTGGATGTTGCCATCAGTATTTACTTTTAACACCCATTTGAGCCCAATAGCTTTCTTTCCTTCCGGCAAATTTATCAAGCCCCATGTCTGATTCTTTTGAATAGACAACAACTCCTCTTCCATAGCTTTGCACTATTTATCCTTTCTTTCAGCATCTTCAAAGTAAATACGATCTGAAAGAAGTAAAGCAAATGTACAAGATGTATTGTCAACATATGTGGGATTTGTTTTTTTATCCCTTATTGATCTTCTTAATGCAGTTGTCTTAGCTGTGGGTTATTTCAATGTTGAAAATGTTGCTGGTGCAATTGATGAGACACTCGATAGACTTGCCAAAAAAGGATATGCTCCATACTCTTGATGAACAATATTGTCAGAAGGCAGAAATTTAATATTTGAACTTTCATTTCCTGAATTAAAGTTCCAACTTGCATCTTCATTGAACATGTCATTTTTATTTACCATTTTCTCACTCACTTGATTATATAACTTATAGCCTTTGGACTGTGTTCTATATCCAATAAAGATATATTTTTCACATGTGAGAAAATCCTTTAACAATTTCATTGATGCTAATCTTGAAGAAAACTAGATCATAAAATATTCCTTTTCATAAATCAGGCACAACTTTTCATGAAAACATCATTCATAGATTCAAGCTTCTTTATAAATTCATGTCTTTTATGGTTGATAATCAAGAATAGTTACTGGGTTCATGTGAAATCAATAGTAAAACATGTAATTGATTCAAAGCAATCATAACAAGATTAAAATTATACAATTGAATCAACACAATTTGAACCTATGAATAATTGAATGAAAACCTAATCAATTTTGGTGAAATTGAACTTGGAGAATTGAGAAGTTCTTGGGGCTCAATGGATGAATGAAACCCATTGACGAAGCCCTACATTCCTTGAGGATCAAAGCCCAAAATAAATGGAGGAATTGGAGACTTGAAGCTTGAAACCCTAGGTGTTTTTCATTGATCTTAATTAAGAGAATTTGGAGAGGATAAATGTGGATAGGATTGGGGATTTGAGTGAATGCGAGAGTTGGGGTAGAATGGTAGTTATAGGACTTAAAATTAGAGTTAAATGGACATAGTATAGGTATTAAATTCAACGGAAAAGAGCCAAATACCCTTAAGAAATAACTGTCGGAGAACCGTACGGTTTGGACTAACGGACCGTAGAAATTCCTATGGACCATACTGGTAAATCGTTAGTCGAGTTACTAGGGCCTAAAATTGGACAGCTTTCTACGACACCCTTCTACAGACCATCTAAATTCTTATGGTCCATAGACCTCATCCATAGATATCAACTTTAACCTCAATATCTTACTATGTCTGGAACCTTTCTACGGAACCCATCTATAATCCGTTGAACATCCTATGACCCATCTTGTCCATTCGTATGTCAAACTTCAGAAACTTGAATTTCCCAAATCTGAACCTCATTCCTACGAGTGCCATCTACGATCCTTAGAAACTTCTACGAACTGTAGACTGGTCTCATAGGATTCAACTAGTAGCCAGAAATAAGAAAATTTCCTTTCCTTTTGACTTTCCAATTTTCGAGGTGTTACACCATCGACAATGCTTGTCGGTAATATGACTTACAATATTTTTTTTCAAACAAATCATTATTTCCAATGGAACCAAAGGTATTCGGAAGTACATATTATGTTCGAGATATATGACCATTTGTTTCTAAGTTGGACCCTAAGGCATTGAAGTATTTTTTTTCTTGGATTATTCTCGTCTTCAAAAGGTGTAATGATGTTATTCTACTCAACTTTGAAAATATATGGTGTTAAATGATGTGATATTTTCAGAGATTACACCATTTTTCTATACTTCACCTAAAACCACAAGTCAGGGGGAGGAAGATGAGTGGTAAGTTTATCAGGTTACTTGTGTCACTGCCACAAAAGAGACATTTAGTGGCAATACATTTTGCTTTTAGCAGCAATATTTATTGCTGCAAAAACTTTTAGTGGCAATAAGGTTAATGCCATTGCATCTAGTGTCGCTAAAGCCTTTAGTGACATTTATATAGAGTGCCGATAAATATTCATACTATTGCTGCTAAAAGTAATTAGCCTTTAGTGGCATTTGGTAAATATTCATTTTGTTGCCGCTAAAATTAATTAGCCTCTAGTAGCATTTATTACTTATAGCAGCAATAAAATTGATATTTAGCGGCAATTATCATTATTAGTAAATTTTTTATATTTTGTGACATTTGTTATTACCGGTAAAAATATGAGAATTGCCAGAGACCTATTGTAGTGACAATTATTATGGTAAAACAAAAGATAATAATTCAAGCAAGTCATTCATATAAAACAAGATCAATCAAATACATCAACTTTCTTGTATTTTGGTGGTAAAAAAAGGTATGAATTATCTAAACAGTAAGAATCATGTGTTCAAGTTATCAAAAAGAGAGAGATGATGTGTTCAACAATGAAAAAAGTAGGAGATTGAGTCCTTATTTCTTTTCCCCAGTGTGAATCACGACCATATGTGCAATATCGAAGGATCTTTAGATATCTGTAGAAAAGTTGTTGTGCTGCCAGAAATAAAGAAGAAAATTAAGTTGATCTAACAATCAAATAAAAATTTACTCAAGTAAACAACACGAACAAAATACACAGTAGATAGAAGCTAATGCAAGCATTGGACTTCATTTTTTCTAGGGTCCTTGTAATAGAATGATGTTTCATACTCTAATCCACAATTCATACAAAAGAACAAAAGTTATATGCCTTGTCTCAACAATCTAACACAAGTAGAAGCCAAGATCCACCTTTTGCACTATTTCAAAAACAAGTAAATAACCTTCATTCAAAATAAGTCACCAAACTAAATGATATCATATAGTAGTCGCAAAATTGCAGCATTGCAAATTTTGCAAGCAGATTTCCCGAACAGTGTCTCAGAACGCAAAGTGAGGAAACAAGAAGGTCGTAGAAATTCAAATACTAAATTACTGTGATATCATCTATTTGCTGGAGGAGTCTACGCCAATAGAGTGCAGATACCAACTTCAGGAAAACTGTTTCCTGATGGTAATTTACAAATGAAGAAATACAAGACTTTTTGTATGCTAATCATTGGTTAAAGCTAATGGATGCTAACACCAACAGTAGCATTTGCTACTCTTTCTGGTGCTTTCAATTTGAAAATAATAATCAACCCAATTATATTGCTAATCACCAGTAATCGTATGAATGCAATCACCTAAGAGATTAATTACTCTCTGGGTGCGGGGATAGAGGAATATATTTTTAATTTTTTCATGTTTGGTTCATCAAAATTTTTAAAAAACATTCTCTAGGAATATATTTAGATTGTTTGGCTAAGCTGGTTCGTATAACATAGTTGGAGTTTTAAATTTGATGGCCTGATAAAATGGGAACCTCGGGAAAAACATAGAAGAGTGAGAAAGAACCCAGAAATTCCTGGGTTCTGGTCCGTTAAAGCCGCTGGAGTGGGATTTTTCCCACCATAGAGGGACCACCACAGCAGGAATTTTTCTGCCAAAGCGGGACAGGGCGAGGCAGAACCTCACCCAGCCTCCACTGTTTTCCCTAAATATATCTTTTTCTTTTTTTTTGGACCCCGAATGGGATCCAATCAAATCCCTACAATCTTTCCAGTGTTCAGTAATCAAGATGGTTTATAAAAACTTAGGGATTCACCTTTTGCTATGGAAAAACAAGAAATCAAGCATCCATGTGCTACAAAACATAGAAAATCGAAAGATAAAAACAAGTTGTCTTAAATTACAAGCCCAAGAGGGGGAAAGGGAAAGCTGATCAAGGACTCTCGGACTGGGTGGTGCCAATTTCTGAATCGAGGTTCTCTGGGGTGTCATGCCATTCCAAGCCTCATTCAGCATAGAGAAATCCCTGAAGTCCGGTGGCTCGAGTCGGGGAAGTTTCTTATCGGGGGCCACGCAAGTAAATAGGGTCTTGATAGTCTTCCACATCCGAAGCATCAGACGATCCCTGACCACACACTTTCTCTTCTCCTTTCGCAGCTGGCGGTGGAGCATTTCGACCTCCAAGGCAGTGCTGGGTGGAACCGGAGTGAATTCAGTATAGGCACTCCCAATCCTCTCCCGGACAGCCTCTAAGTCTTCCTCAACCCGTGCACCTGAGAGTGGGTCCTCGTCTTCCGAATCCTCGGCCGCCTTGCTGCTGCTAATCTTGCTTATCCTCCTCCTCCTCCTCTTACTCCTAGAAGTGGAACCTGACTTGACCAAAAGAGGGTGAAGGGGGGGATCCATGGGAAGTACCTCATCAGCATCAAAGAGCGGCACTCCCGCTCGCTTGCACAGCGCAATAATGAGTCCTAGAAAGAAGAAGGCCTTCTTGTTGCCCCGATAAAACATCTTCCATTCAGAGATGATCTGTGCTCCCACATTTATCTGGATGCCCTGTATAGCACACGCCATCACCATAACCCAGGGAAAGGTCACGTCGGTGTGGTTGCCCGACGGGCGGATCCTCCTAGTCACCAAGTGAAGCCATCTCTTAGCATCGGGTGACCAATCTGTGTTAATAATACCCTCTGCAGTAGCCCAGTATACCTGATCCCAGTGCGTGGCCTCAAACAGAGTATCCCTCAACCACTCTAGATCCATCTTCCTTAGCTTGGCCTCAAACTCCGCGTTTGAGGCATCGGGTACGTCTAGTACCTCATTAATAGTAGTAGCATTCAAGGGGATGTCGACTCCCCGGATACGAATGAAGGGTAATTGTCATCCCAGCGGACGGTAGGGAGGATGGCATAAAACTCTCTCACCCAAGTGGAACATGCATCTGGGGGAGCCTCAGTCAACTGAATCCACCCGAACTCTACCAATCGAGCATAGAATGCAGGCGCCTTCTCCTTTAGCTTATGCAGCACGAACCCTCTCTCGTAACAAAACCCAATGTTGCGATAGTCGTGATACTTTTCCCGACTCGCGGCATCGGGGAATTGGATGAAGGGTAGGTATTCTTCATTTTGATCTGCCATTTAGAAGCTTGCAATAAGTTGAAGACAAGTTAGAACAATATAGGACAGTTGGGGCTAAAACAAAAAGAGAGAAAAGTTGGTGTAAGAGTGCAGGCCACTGGTCTGGCACATCCCGTCATAGCGGCTAAAATCCCGCCACAGCGGGATGATAAAGGCCGCCACAGCGGGATGAAAGCCACCATAGCGGGATGAAGGCCGCCACAGCGGCCTTCATCTGGGACGAACACCAAGCGTGACAATGGCGTCTTTTCGTCCCAAAACCCCCATTTTCGTCAGAATTTCAGCAGATTAGAGTATATCAACTACCCTAAAACCTATTTATGCATTTATTTCAACAAAATAAACTCAAAACAGTGCCCAGATTCTAGTTTTAAGCAAATGAGCGTCTCAACTTCCTCCACCCGTTTTTGTATTGATTTACCCATATTTTTACGAAATCCCTATGCCCAGAACATTGTGGAAACGTTGGGGACGTAAGGGAAGTGACCATGCTACGTATAGTATACCAATCTAGCAGCCTAGTTCAAAATTTCAAAATAACTACCCCAAAACCGATTCTAACCTATTAATTAGTAGCATGCAGTTGTTGTTAGTTAAATAATGAAGTAAAGAGTGTAAGGAATAAGAAATGTACCTGAGTTTCGACGTTCGGGGGAGAGTGATTTGGTAGAGTTTGGGAGAGTTTAGGGAAGTTTGGGAAGAAATGGGAAAATTATGTCCCTTTTCCCCCTTTTTCTTTTGCCCGATCTCCCAGCTCAGCGAGAGATCCCCGCCACAGTGACCCCGCCTCAGCGGGAGGCTGTCGCTCTGGCGGGCCAGGCCAGGTAATTTTAAAACCATGTCAATCTTTGTGTGTTGCATCAGAGTTTCTTCTAGTACTTGAATATAGTACCTTTTCGTGTGTCAATTAACTGAAAGGTCGCGATTAATCGTACTTTCTGTGGTGGATCAATTCGGTATTTGGAAGTGTCAGAAATTAGAGTGTGTGATGTCCGTAGCCTAGTCGTTCGGGGATGAACGAGGGGTAAATTGGTATCTATTGTAACGACCCGAACCGTCGTTAATTAGGACAAGCAAAGATTCGAGAAAATCTGGGCCACTAACCCGCCAGGGTGGGCCAGGTGCCACTGGGGCACCGCCGCAAGGCGGGGTAAGTTAGCGCTAGAGCGGGATAAGCGAGGCAGAATGTAAATTTCAAAAAATCCTTTTTTCTCCATCTTTCTAAAATACCTAAATAAGTCGTAAAACACCCTAGAAACCTCAGAAAAGCTTCTTTAAGCTTGGGAAGGAGGGAGAAGGAGATTTATAGCGTGGGGATGGTGAAATCTTACGAATTCTTGGCTAAATTCACCGTCACGAACCCAGAAAACTCGAATCGAAGTCAAAAACTCCATACAACAGCTTGGCGCCCAGGTAGGCTAGGTTTATACAATTGAGTAGTTTTAAATATGTGCTTACTACGTGATATATGTAAATCAATTGTAGGGTTGTGTGTAGACCTTTCTGCACCGAGTAAATTACATGAATAATCCTTCGAATTCAAATTATGTGGGTTTATGCCTTGTGAGGAGGAATTGATGAGTTGCTAGAAAAACCTAGAATTGATATCGTGGATAGAATTGGGTCAAGAATAAGGACATGAAATCAAGAGTGGAACTAGATTCATGAATGTATGCTACATTCGATAATTGAAGTGATGAAATTGAGGTATTATGATGAATGGTGATTAAAAGCTAATGAGAAATCCTAATGATGAACTAGGGTTGAGTATGGTCAATTATTACATATGCGATAGAGATTGAGGAGTAATTCGTAGGTGATGGTTGTAATTCTATGATTGTGTATTGTATGTTTGTTCTTGCTTCATTATGATATTTGTATATGTATGAATGTTGCAATGTTGATCACACTTGTTGTAAATGAGATAGATGAATTATCGTTACCATGAAATTAGGAATTAAATGTATGATCTTGATGATGTACTGGTGTTTGTGATTGTGGTGTGTGAATGGGATCGGATTGCCACGTTCCGGCATAACTAACTTCGATCGGATTGCCAAGTTCTGGCATATTATGGGATTGGATTGCCACATTCCTGCATAATATGGGATCAGATTGCCACGTTCAGGCATAAACATGGGATCGACTGCCACGTTCCGGCACACTAACTTGGGATCGGTTGCCACGTTCTGGCATGCTAACTGTTTGAGTTTGGATTCCGTGAGAGGACCAATGATGTGATATAAATGTGAATTATTCGTTGTTCGTGTACTTGTTGACAATATTGTATACACTTGATATACGTTGTGAGTAAAGTATTGTATTGGTAATTTGTATATGGTGTACTTAGTGGACCCGTGTTATGACGATTATAGTTGGTTGTTCGTGGTTTGTAATGGCGAGGGTAGAGATAGTGAATGCGATGGAAAATGCTTAGGTGGATTTCACCTTGGGGAAAAGAGGTTGGTTTAGTGTTAAGAAAGCTTGAATCAAGGTATTATGTGACTATGGTTAGTAATGTGACGAGGAAGTAAGGTAGGACGTGTACGGTTAGTTGACTTGGTGGTGTTTGTACTTCGGAAATTTCTTATGTGTTTAGAATGGTTAAGCTATGATCAAGAATCTGGTAAGTGGGTTGATTAAAAAGGGGTTAGTAGTTAGAATGCTAGTGTGATTGGAGGTATTTCAATGAAAGGGGTGAAGGTGGAGAAGTGAGTGGTTTATTCCATGATCTTACTAGTTGGTTTCTTATGTTATGTGGTGGGCGTCGGGTTGACCGTTGATGCCTACCAGTACCTGTGTTTTGTGCTGATACTACTCTTGCTATGTCTTTTGATATAGTCTGGATGCAGGATTGGTGACCTTTCATTAGGTGAAGACGAAGAAAATCTCCAGCAGCTTCTATTCTTCCTTCCGCATGGTGGGAGCTGTGTCTTTTATTTATCCTATCCAGTTGTACTTTTAGTAGCTCTTGTACCTATTTAGACTAGATCCATTGTGAGTTGTTTAAATTACCTTGCAGTTTAACTAATAGTGTGCCTAAAAGCGTTATTTATAAAATTATAGTGTTATATTTATTTCTGTTTTCTTAAAATTTTCGCATGTTTTTACTATTGGGATATGAGGGTTCTCTTACTTAGGTGTTAGAGTGGGTGTCCGCATGGCCCGATGGGTTGGGTCGTGACAGTTGCTATTCTTTTGGATCCTCCTGTGTAAGCCATTATTTGTGTAGCTCTACTGATTTTATTTGCTCGACTACGCTTCTAGAATGAGAAAACAAAGCATCAGTTCTTACTAGTACAACATATTACTTAAGTTCTTTGAAAAAAACAGTGAAAGAACTATGTAAAAAGAATGTAATATCGAAAGCACAACTTGAGACTGGCTGCACAAAACAAACTATACACTAGGGACAAATTGTTGAAATGGGAATGTTTGTTGATCCTAGTTGTCCTCTGTGTTGTTATGGCTAATGAGAGTCTCTCTCATCTTTTCTGTGCTTGTACTGTCTCTGCTCGTATATGGCAGAAACTACTCACCGAGTATTGAATCCCAGTGAAGCTACTTACCTATTTTGTACTCCACGAGGTAGTTATCTCTGATGCTATGAGGTTAGAGATAACTATTTTATAAAGTAATAGAAAATAGATGCATGCAGTAGCAGCATTCTAGCACAAATAGAAGCAATGGCAGCATTCTAACAGTAAATTTGTATTACGAAAAAAACAATTATAAAGTAGTGTAACTATTTAGGAGTTCAAAACATATTTTGGAAATAAAAATACAAAGTTACAGGAGATTTATAATATAGGTTCTACTAATCAAGAAATGTACTCACTAACCTTCGCTTTTTCAAAAAGTCAATACGAGACAAGAGGGTTCCATTGATCCCTTGGTATGTGACTTGGTCTATTTTTCATCAAGGCATCTTTGGTCTTATATTTGGTCACATACAAAGCCTTCAAGTCACTTTTATAGTCTCTCCATTTTTTTCCTATCGACTTCTTCACAAACTCTTCTCCACATATCGGAATGGAGAACTTTTTCTGAAAAGATAGACAAAAGTTAACAAGATAAGATCATGTATAAAAAGAAATGATACTTAGCTTGTTAACAATAATAATTTTATACCTTCACAAACTCCACCAACTTTGTCTTTTCTTCGTCGTCAAATACTCGCCAATCATTTAGAGAGGAAAATATAACAACTCACTACTACTTGTATCCACAATTAACAAGCAGATGTATGATTTTTCATATTTCTGGTAAGAGGTTGATAGAGAGCCTAAGAAAATTAAGAGGAGAGCTCTCTACGTTCTTGGGGATGTATGCAACTATCAAATGATGGAATATAATCCTAGATTCAACTAGTACTAGATACATTGTCATGTAATTAGATCTTATTATGGAGATAATCTATAAATTTAAGTTTCAAGAAACAACATGGCTCATTGTTCAGCTCAACAACAGTGTCAATAGAATTGTTATCCTCAGATATTTGGGCTTGAGAGAAGCTCCGAGCTTTTATTAATTGTTGAATGTATGGTCGTACTTCTTCATCATGACGTTTTTCGGTTACCAATCTGCTACCAACTCTATTTTGCATTTTCGTTCTACTTATCTATTCTCTTCAAACCTGTGGAAGAAAGTCAAGAATGCAGATTTGAAGAAAAGATTCAGGGAACAAACACCATCCTTAATCAAATTAGAACTCAGAAAACTCTCCATGACAAATTCAAGTGTTATATGATGGCATAATGCTCTGGACTGTTTCTTACAACCAAGTGCTCTTGTTATGTGTTCAAACATTTTATAAGAAACCATTTGCTTTATTTAATAGGGAAATTTTTTCGCTCCATATAAGAAGTTATTAACTTAGAAATAGTGTCCTAACATTAATCCTCTCATACCTACTATTTCTTACAACCAAGTTCTCTTATAACTAAAATGAGAGAGAGAGAGAGAGAGAAAGTTCAATCTCCAACCACATTGATATAAGAAACGTATATAGACCAGAATTTAGAATTAAGTTTAGTAACTAACAAACTACTGCTTTCCAACTAAACCTTTCCATAACTGTCAGTCACTCACACACAAAGGCCTTTACAAAACTAGCCCCTCTCATGTCAACTAATCAAAAACGATTAATTTTTTTATGACCATGGTGTCTGAGCCAGCTTTTGCACCTCGATTAATTCCACAAGATACCTTCGAGTACAAAAAATGGTCAGTTTTCCTCATCATCCAGTGTTACAGTAAATTTGATGAATTTAGTTTATTACAACAAGCAGAATTTCTAGCTGTACAGAGCACCTTATTGGGTTGATTTAGGTTTGATGTCAAAATCCTACTAAATGAGTTACAGTTGCAGCTTTTCGAATCAATAGATATGAAGGAATC
This sequence comes from Solanum tuberosum, assembly GCF_000226075.1. Taxonomy (NCBI): domain Eukaryota; kingdom Viridiplantae; phylum Streptophyta; class Magnoliopsida; order Solanales; family Solanaceae; genus Solanum; species Solanum tuberosum. Next base: position 1,246,979 of record NW_006239105.1, read on the forward strand.
AATCATGAATCAACAATTTAATAGTTAATCAAAAGCTAGAAAACTGAGCCAGATTATAAGTTTCCCTACGGCTATTCTGAAAGGGAAAACTTCTCCCATAACATCCTCAAGTTTCAAACAACAGTTTTTTCAGCAATGTTTTCCTCAAAGTTATACCACGCTAATTAATGAAAATCAGAAGAAAACTAAAGATAAAAAAGCATAATTATAAGTTGATAGCATATGCATGTCAGCATTCATCAAAATAACACTGAGAAAAGAAGGATTACCAACTAGAATGAGATATTGAGAGATCGAGAAAAAGAGATTACCGCTTATTCTACCTCAATTCGAGCAGAAAGAAAAAAAATTGATGCATGCTTCAACTCAGATCCATCGTAGACATGGAAGGATGCATCAAATTAACTCAATCTTCAGATGGAATGGAGAAGATAGATCGAGTATTTTGAAAATTTGAGAATGAAATAAAATTTGACTAAGAGAATGTTTGGGTATTTGAGGGTAAAAGAGGATATTTCTTTTTATTGGCTTTTAAAAGTAATTGTTATTAAGGGTTATTTTTAGTGACTTTAAGGTTAATTGCCGGTACATGTTGCTTATAAACACTATTTAGCGGCAATTATATTATCGCCGCTAAATAATTGCCACTAAATCCTACTTTTGTTGTAGTGTGTTGTGGAATCAAGTGATGTTATTCTTCAATCTCCTAGTGACTCTATGACATGTTCCAACAAGACTGTCAATTTTTCAAGTTTATTCGTGGAATCGAGAGACTGATGATACATGCCCTGCACCAACTCATCCTCCAAAAAATCTTAACCTCTCTATTGATCTTTATAAAGCTACAAGGACTTGCAAATCCACATATACTATTGCTAATTTTGTTTCCAATGACCAATTATCTCCTATATTCTAGATCTTTGATTGCTTCTCTAGAATATGTTTTTGTACCCAAAATAGTGAAGGAGACTTTGCATCATCCTGGATGGTCAAATTCGATGCTTAAGGAAATATATGCATTACATGAAAATCACACATGAGATTTGATGAATTTACCCAATGTGAAGAAACCAGTAGGATGTAAGTGGGTGTTCACAGTTAAAGTTAAGGCCAGGCTTGTAGCTAAAGGATATGCTCAGACTTACAGGGTGGAATATTCCGACACTTTTTCTCTGGTTGCCAAACTCACTTATGTACTCTTGTTCATTTCTCTAATTACTTTTGGTAATTGGCCTTTACATCAGTTGGATATCAAGAATGCATTTCTTCATAGTGATCTTCAAGGGAAAGTGCATATGGACCAACCATCCGGGTTTTTTTCTCTAGAAGAGTATAGGAAAGTCTGTCATTTGAAAAAGTCCCTGTATGGCTTGAAGCAAAGTCCACAAGCTTGGTTTGGCAAGTTCAGTGAGGTAGTTTAAGAGTTTGGACTGAATATGAGTAAATGTGATCACTCTGTCTTCTACCAACAATATGAAGTTGACACTATCCTTCTTGTTGTATAAATGACATTGTCATCAGAGGAGGTGATTGTGAGGGTATCTCTTCCCTTAAGTCTTGCTTGCATGCTCAGCTTCATTCGAATGACTTCGGCCAGTTGAAATATTTTTTGGGAGTAGAAGTAAATAAAATCAAGAAGGGAATTCTTCTTCTATCTTAGATAAAGTAAACTCTTGACCTACTTGCAGAAACATAAAAAATTTGTAGCCAAACCTTGCAGTACTCTAGTGGTTCCCAATGTGCATCGTATGAAAGATGAAGGCGGCATTTTGATAATCCAGAGAGGTATAGGATAGTTAGGAAGTTAAACTACTTCATAATGACTCATCCGGATATTGCCTTTACGGTGTTGTAAGTCGGTTTATGCTTGCACCTACGGTCAAACATTGGGAAACCTTGGAACAGATTCGATGTTACTTGAAAGGAGCTCTTGCACTTGGCATATTGTATAGAAATCACAATTATACTCGTATTAAGTGTTTTGCGAATGTTGATTGGGTTGGTTCCAAAATTAACAAAAGATCCACTTCATGATATTGTATCTCGCGCATCAGATTAATGTATCAACGCTTATATTATTGTATCCGTTTGAGGGATTTCTGTAATTATAAACTTTTAAGGGATAGATTGTAATTTTGCCTTAAAAGTATGTGATTTATGTAATTTACCCATATAAAGTTTAAAATCAAGTGCAACTTTGCCCGTTATGCTAATCCTTTCTTTATTAAACTAGTACCTAATTATGTATCACAATTCACAATAATCTTTTTTGAACTTATACGAAACTTACTCTGTTGGTTTTGGTTTAGATTTTAATAGGAATGCAAGTTTAAGAATTTAACTTACAGAAATATATACTTGTATATTTTCAATATTTCTATATTTGTAATGACGATAAATTAAAAAATATGATCACTCAATCCCTAATGTGAATTATTTTTGTGGTAAAATATTTCCCAACATAACTAAAAGATAAATAAAAATATAATAAAAACAACATTTAAAAGAAGTATTAGTGTATTATTGATATATATGAACAAAAATATTTAATTATTTTTAATATTAAATTTTTTTGAAATTGTTATAAATGCATTAATGTGGATGTTTTCCGTAACTCTTTTTGAAGTTCATGTACGAAATAAATGAACACCATTTAATTCATGTAACTTGAAAAGACATTTTGTACTATAAATAGGCGATGATTATTCTATAAAAGATACAATCGAAAAGTACAGAAGAAAGAAATAAGAAAACATTCTCTCCCATATATCTTGCTAATATTTCACAACACGTTATTAGCACGAGTCTCTAACCAATTGAGACCTACTTAATTCAGAATTATCATTTTTCCTAAAAGTTGGTCAATTTTCTTTCCGAGTCAGTTTTCATCATGTCGAATTTGTCAAAGCTTAAATTTGTGACACTTAACATTTCTGGAAAGAATTATTTCTCATGGGTATTTGATGTTGAAATTCACCTTACCGCTAAAGGTCTTGGTGATAGTATAATCAAAGGAAATAAGGCATCAAATCAGGATAAAGCGAAAGCTATGATTTTCCTTCATCATCATCTTGATGAAAGCCTGAAGGTTGAATAATTGACGGTAAAAGATCCACTTGAATTGTTGATAGGTTTGAAAGGGAGGTATGAGCACCTCAAGGCAATGGTATTGTCAAGAGCTCGTTATGAGTGGATGCACTTACGGTTTCAAGATTATAAAACCGTAATTGAGTATAATTCTGTTGTAATTAGAAGCACTTTCCAATTGAAATTATGTGGGAAAACTGTAAAAGATGAGGACATGTTGAAAAAGACACTAACTACTTTTCATGCCTCTAATATGATATTATAGCAGTAATATTGTGACAAGGGTTTTCAGATATACTCTGAATTGGTCTCATGCCTTCTGGTGGCTGAGCATCATAATGACCTTTTAATGAGAAATCATGAAGCTTGTCCCACTGGAATTGCTCCATTACCAGAAGCAACTGAGGTAGAAACCCACGACCAGTCTGAAATAAGACAAGATAATCGGGGCCATGATAATTTGTGTGAGCGTGAAAAAGGCAAAAGATGATATAATAATCATCGAGGTAGTGGTCAGAACAAAAGGGAGAACAATATGGATTCTCAAAATAATCCTTTTAAAGAAAAAGACAATCACAGTCATTGTTGTGGCCTTAAAGGTCACTGAATAATATGAATGTCGGGCACCTGTTGTATCAAAATTTCTTCAATAGAAAAGGAAATAAATGTGGTGCCTCCTCTTCTAATGCCCGGGTGGAGTCACATTTGACTCTCAAATATGATGTTCAGGCAAGGTCTTCTCAAAAATACGATGAGAATGTTGAGGCAAATTTAGCACTGAAAGATAATTCTTTTGATGGCCTCGATGATATTACTCATCTAGAAGTTGAGGACTTCTTTGGGGATCGCAACTGAAGATTGATAATTGAACTGGAAAATGAATAATGTTGTTATATATTTTTAATGTCTTACTTAAAGTTCATGCACTTAAATTTTCTTTTGTTAGGTTTCGTACGTCTTATTATGTATTTTTATTTTATGAAGATAAATAAAATTTCTCAGTCTTCAGTTGAATCCAAGATGAGTAATGGAGATATGTGTCTTCGGAACAGTGCCACGACTAACACGATACTAATTACGATAAAATAAATATTTCTCCCATTTGATTATAAAAAGGGCATATGTTAATACAATATTTGGTAGTGCAAAATTGATTAGGGGTCTAGAAGAGTCACGTTATTACTACTTGGAGGAACATTATTGGTAATTGATAATGCATTGTATTGTAGTAAGTCTCAAAGAAACTTGTTAAGTATCAAGGTTATTCGCGAAATGGTTATCATGTTGAGACTGCGAATGAAGGAAAGATTGAATACCTTTATATTACTACAATAAATACGAAGGAGAAGACTATGCATGAAAAATTGCCTGCACTTTCTTCTGGATTGTACCGTATAAATATTGGTATGGTTGAATCGCATGCCGTAGTAAATAAAAGACTTACTAATTCTAATGACTTTGTCATTTGGCATGACCGGTTGGGTTATCTCATATATAATATGATGCGCAGAATAATTGAGAATTCACATGGGCATACCTTGAAGAACCAAAATGTTCTTCAATCAAAGAAATTCTCTTGTGCTGGTTGTTCTCAAGGAAAGTTGGTTATCAAACCATCAGTGGCTAAGGTTGGGGTGGAATCCCCTGCATTTATGGAATGGATACAGGGTGATATATGTGGGCCTATTCACCCTGCATGCGGACCATTTAAATATTATATGATCTTGATTGATGCATCTACAAGATGGTCACATGTGTGCTTATTATCAACTCGCAATATGACTTTTGCGAGGGTGTTGGCTCAAATAATAATGTTAAAAGCACAATTTCTAGATTATGCAATAAAAACAATCTATCTTGATAATGCTTGTGAGTTTACATCTCAGGCAGTTAACTCAAAATGGTCTAGCAGAGTCATTGATTAAACATCTCCAATTGATTGCTAGACCATTGTTGATGAGGACAAAGTTACATGTTTCAATATGGAGGCATGCTATTTTGCATGCAACAACACTTGTGTTCATAAGGCCAACCAACTATCATGACATCTCCTCTTTGCAATTGGTTTTGGTCAGGAGTGAAGCATTTCCCACTTAGAATCTTTGGTTGTGCGGTATATGTTCCAATTGCTCCACCACAACACACAAAGATGGGTTTCCAAAGAAGGTTGGGGATATATGTTGGGTATGAATCTCGTTCTATTATAAAATATTTGGAACCTAGAACTGGAGATTTATTTACGACAAAGTTTGTTATTGTCATTTTGATGAATCGGTATATCCACCATTAGGGAGAGAACAAAAGCAGTTGGGAAATGAGATAGATTGAAATTCACTTTCACTGTCTCATTTAGATCCTTGAACAAATCCAAGTGAGCATGAAGTTAAAAGGATGATTTATTTGCAAAATATTGCAAATCAACTGCCGAATGCATTCACTAACCTTCCACGGGTTACTAAATCATATGACCCAGCTTCTAATGCTCAAGTTCGAGTTGATGTCCCGATAGGACAAAATGTTAAGGCAAATGGGTCTGGACCACATTTAAAACGTGGCAGACCAATTGGTTCCAAGGATAAAAATCCTCGAAAAAGGAAAGGAAAGGAATAAATGATCATAATATGGAGGCAATTACTCACAATAAGCTCTGAGACATAACAAATGATGACACCATTGAGCAGGTCCATGTACTTGAAAATAATGAGGATGAAAAAATCTCAATAAATTATATATCGACGAGAAAAAGGTGAAATCGAAATAATATTATGGTGAATAATATTTTTGCCTATAATGTTGCAGCTGAAATAATGCAACAAAATGAGAAATTGGAACCAAGATATGTCAATGTCTAGATAGATGATTGATCAAAATATAAGGAAGCAATTCAAACATAATTGGCTTCACTTAAAAACGTGAAGTTTTCAGACCTATAGTCCGAACACCTGAAGGTGTCAAGCCAGTTGGGTACAAGTGAGTTTTTGTGCGAAAATGCAATGAAAATGATAAAGTCGTAAGATATAAAGCACGACTTGTGGCACAAGAATTTTCGCAAAGACATGACATTGATTATGAGGAGACATATTCTCCTGTGGTAGATGCAATTACCTTCGGGTATCTAATAAACATGACAATTCATGAAAAGCTTGAAATGCATCTAATGGACGTTGTCACAACCTATTTATATGGCTCACTAGACAACAATTTATGAAAATACCTAAAGCACTCAAAGTGTCTGAATTATATAAAAATTCGAAAGAAACTTGTTCAATAAAGCTTCAGAAATCCTTATATGGATTGAAACAATTAAGGCAAATGTGGTATAATCGTAGCAAAAATTTGCTAAAGGAATGGTATAAGAATGAGCTTATTTATCCTTGTATTTATAGACAAAGGTGAAAATCTGAATTTGTAATAATATATGTTTATGTTGATGACTTGAACATCATTGGAACTCCTAAAGAGCTTTCTAAAGTCGTATTACAAGATATGTGTAGTCTTTTTCCTTCACTAGGTTTTTTTCACTGGATTTTTTCTAGTAAGGTTTTAACGAGACACATTATTTATGGACATCCAAGGGGGAGTGTTATAAATGCATTAATGTGGATGTCTTCTGTAACTCTTTTTGAAGTTCATGTATGAAATAAATGAACACCATTTAATTCATGTAACTTGAAAATACATTTTGTACTATAAATAGGCGATGATCATTCTATAAAGATAAAATCGAAAAGTATAGAAGAACAAAATAAGAAAACATTCTCTCTCATATATCTTGTTTATATACTTATTGTCTTATATAATTTTATATTGCTAATATTTCACAACATAAAGCAACTAAAACTCTTACTTAATAATTTTTTTTCTTATTTGAATTATGTAGAATAAAATATATTTAATATTTTCTAATATTTAAGATTTTAAAACAATTAAATTTTATTATTAATTTTCTTCCTATTTAAACTATTTAGAAATGGATTTGTCGATTTTGATATATGTAATAAATTAAGAGAAGACTACACAAATTAGACCCACTCGAAAAACTATTTACTCTAATTGGATCCAACGAAATATATTTAACCTTATTGAACCCACTGCCCAAATATTTTACCAGACTACCCTCCTCCACCCCATTTTATTTTATTTAATTTAAAAAATAAATAAATATGCGCTGCGCGCTTTCTTCCACCCCATATTGTAGGGAAAATAATTTGATATTTTTCCACCATAATTTGTGGTCCTTAAATTATGCAACCAATTTCTAACTGTCACGATCCAAATTCACAATTGATTTTTTTCAAAAACTCTACCCTGGTTCTACTGTTCTCTTCCTAGGGTCTGTAGGTAGGACTCGTAAAATCATTCTCAGACACATTTTTCTGCATTATCCTTTTCCTTTCGACTTTTCAGCTTTCAAGGTGCTACAGATTTATCTGTAATCCCAAGAACGCAAAATCCATAATCTTGAACTTGCTCAATCAAAGTGATACCTTGAATAAAGAAGACTTGTGAAATATTATTAAGGAAGTGGAAAGTGATGATAAAGAATGACGAATTACAAAATATTGTTGGATCGGGTGCCAAAGCCAACACAATATTTTGGATTGGGTGCCACGAGCCGATATGATATTATTGAATCGGGTGTCATGTTCCGACACGGTAACATTAAAGGAAAACATATTAACATAACTTAATATACTCAATCTCAAAGAATTCATTTTCCAAAAGAGCGTGGTGTGGAGGCCTGGGTCCTTTACGTACTTGCTTCATTGTTGTGATCACTTGTTCATGTTTCTTGTTCCTTTCCACATGCTATGTGCTATGGTTGATATTTTGTTATTAATTTATGCATATTAGTTTCTATTTAGAGTTGACCGATGATACCTACTACTTATATTTTTTTTATTTTTTTCCTTTTGTGGAGTGCAATAAGTGTATCAGCGACTTTGACTCACCCTCAGCTCTAGCCAGTCTCCAGTGCAATAGATTTCAGAGTGATCTATTCCTTCTATCTCGTATTGGGTTCTCTCAATTATAGCACGATGTCCTTAGTTTTTGGACACAAACTATTTTACTTATCTATTCTAAAGTTTTTATACTCTCAGACTTGGTATTTTAGGATTAGATGTCCTTGATGTGATGACTTTCAGATTTTGGGAAATGATATGTAATAGATTATAGAGGATATTTATTTCTTACTTTAATAAGATTTGAGTTTTCCGCATTATTGTCATATTGCATAAGATGAATAACTATTACTCCCTCCGTTTAAAAAAGAATGACCTATTTCTTTTTTTGGTAACATTTTAATTTCAGTTTTCCACGTGGTATGTTTAAGGCCACAAGATTAAAGAACAATTTTATACATTTGACATAACGTTAATTTAGGAGCATATGATTCAAAAGTCTTCTTTATTTTCTTAAACTCCGTGCCAAGTCAAACTAGACCATTCTTTGTGAAACAGAGGGAGTATAAGTTGAAGTTTTCATTGTTGGTTCGCCCACCTAGAAGGATAAGTGTGATTGTCACTCATGACCCGTTTTGGATCGTGACAGTATCATTGAGAAATTATGAGTTCATCTATTGAAGGAATGCTTATTAGTCAATGATACTATGCTATTATATTTATAATGTGTTAATATCATTGCAGAATGAGTTGATTGTACATGAATGAATGTGGGAAACCTTAATGATACCATAACAATATATGTATATACTGTTATGATATCATTAATGAATGAGTAGTATTGTTAATGGATGAAGGAAGAAAATCTCAATGTTACCACAATAATATATTCACATATTGTGATGGTATCATACATGATACGAAGATTTTTACTAATTATATGAAATAATTCTTAATGATTCCATGTCAGTATATGATATATGGTGACAATATCATTGCATGACAATATATAGATAATGTAATGATATCATTACAGACTGAAGTAAATCGTAATGTTGTCATGTCAGTATATAGATATATTGTGATGTTATCATGGAAGCCTCATTAAAGGATTGAAGCAGACATCAATGATATCATGATAGTATATATATACAGTGTGATGGTATCATGAAGGTCTTACTAAAGGACTGAAGGATCAAAACATGCATTAATGATACCATGACAATATGTAGATGTATTGTGATGATATCATGAACGTCTCACCAAAGGATTGAAGCAACGGTCAAAGATATCATAACAATATATATATGAAATTAAATTGTGTTGAAAAAATAAAAAAATAATTATGATTTGAGAAAAAAAATTGAATGGAAAAGAAAGAAAATTAATAAAGGATAAAAAATAATTCTAAAAAGGAGAAAAGAAAAGAACCGGGAAACAAAGAAATTGAAAAATAAAATAAGAAATGCAAAAATAAAAGGAACTAATAGAGGAGAAAAAAGTGGGAAAAGGAGAAACATAAAGGAAAAAAAAGAATGGAGAAATAAATGAGAAAAAAAAAAGAATTAAACAGAAGAAAACGACTATATAAAATATATATTTTTAGTAAAGTACAAGTGTTGTTTTTCCATAAATTAAATATTTTATTTTCATTAAAATATCTATTTATTAAGATAGCTAAATCTGATTAACATGGATCATTTTCTGGAACTTAAACATTTTTTTGGTATTTATTTTGTGACGGGGTAATGTTCTCAACAAATCTACTAACAAATGTAATATTTATATAAGGTCTCTTGGTTATGTTGCTATGCTTGTAAATCTTATGCAGTTAACCAACATTGATGTCAAGCCCCGAGCCTACACCCTGGGCGGGACTGGCACTCGAGAATTATTGTTGTCCCCAAGCGAATCCTTGGCCTGACTTCCTTACTTAGCGGAAGAATTAAGCATAAGATACAGTCTCAAAAGGGAAGCTCATGCAATGTCTTAAAGCAATATTAAACTTAGCCAAAATAGCAACTCAAGTCTTAAACGTATACAACTTAAATGAATAAGACTAAAGAACTATAACTATTTGTCTATGAAGCCTCTAAAATAAAGAGGGATGTCGGGACAAGACCCCCTGTCAAGACCCGAGTCTACACCCTGGACGGGGCCGACACTCAAGAACCATTGCTGGTCCCAAGCGAACCCTCATCCTGGCTGACTACAAGTGGAAGACTAACTTAAGCATGCAAAAGCTTAAAACTGAATAAAATTCAATAAACTCAACTTTTCAAAACTTCAACTCAAATGAACAACTTAAAATAAAATAATATATCCAACTCGTCATAAAATAGGCAACTTAAGTCTTTCAAACATTTAATAAAATAAATGAATAATACAGACTTCTCAACTATACTGACTATCTATGAAGCCTTTAACTAATAAAGATGAAAGTCGGGACAAGACCCACGACATCCTAACTAAACTGAAAAGTAAATGAAATCCTCCAGAAAATAAGGAGGCTCACCATAGCTAACTCGAACTCTCGGATGTACCAACGAATCTCCTATTGATGATCCTGAATACATGTGTCTGCATCATGAAAAGATGCAGGCCAAATGGCTCAGTACGTGGAATGTACGAGCATGTAAGAGGAATTCTAAAGCATAAACATAACCTTGAAAAGAATCTGAAAGGAAATTGAAGAACTTACCTGGCTCAACTCAACTCAACATAACTGAACTCATTTCAATATAAAGCAGTTTTAAAACAAGTACAATATAAAGAAAAGTTGTTTAAATCATGATGCCAACTCTGTATGTATGCAAAGATACAAACAACTCTGAGATGTATGTAAAAATACAAACAAACTAATGTATATAAAAATACAAATAACTTCTGTGGGAGTTTCTCTAACCGACAACCATCACATAAGAGCTATTGTGATGATACAACGATCTCCCTCATGCTACCATCGTATACTATACTTTGCCACATGTATAGGACCTGAACTACTAAGTGGATCCACTAGTCTATGAGAAAATGATTCATCTAAATAGTATGACCCTTTTCTACCCATGATGGCTACATGGTTCTATGGGGGCTGTGGGTTCTTTGAACGCTCCCCCAATTCGGTGCTCGATACTACTCCCAAAATGTACTGGCTCTTATGT
>NW_006239106.1:0-13059 GCF_000226075.1 Solanum tuberosum
ATTTCCTTCACGTTCACCTCTTGGAGCCTCTGCTAGCCTGAGCTATCGATTCTTCAACAGCTCGTGGAAGTACTTCTCTTCTTTTCCTCATGTTTGATCTTGATCATCTTTGTTCTTTATTGTATAGGTGCATTCCGGTGGAGATGGTGGATTCCTAGCTGGATTCAATAATGGCTTTTTGTGAGCTCGAGCTGATACCATCAGTAAGTTCCTTGTTTTTCCCTTCTTAACCTTCCTGATCGTTTTCTCCATTTCCTCATCATCTTTATGGATTTTCCTGTTGAAGCTATTGCGGAGATGTCCAGCTGCTCTTGATCTTCTTTGCAAGGTTCTTTTTCCTGCTCCTGCGCATGATTTTCTTACCTGACCTGAAGGCCCTCGCCTTTCTCTAGTGTATTTTTTGTAGACTGTCATGGTATAGGCTAGGTAGCTTAGTTTTCATAATTATGAATTCCTTAGTGTGGTATACATTTTCTCTGTAAATATCATAACATCTACTGTGGTTACTTTTGTGTATGTCTCTGCTCTTGTTAATACCCCTCTACTCTGATTCTTCTTGTCTTGATTCTCAAAGTGGGTAGTTGCGCCTTATCAATGTTTAAAATCTGTTTGCTTTCTACTGATAATTGATTTGAACTCTGAATTTGTATCAAGGTCTCATGCTCATATGCTTTATTTTGCCAACATATCTCCTTGCTCAGTTTGAATTTCAGCTATGTGAAGCTTTTTCCTCATTCCTTTTACATAATTGTGAAAGAATTTGGTATTCATGTCTCCATCCTTAAACCACTTCATTCCCGCCTTTTGCTTCCAGAACTCTTCCTCAATATACAAATATTTTTTCAACTCCGCTTCAGCCTTATTTAATTCAGATCTGTTCTCAGCGGTTGGGTTTATCTCTAGTTGGCATTCCTTCACCCTAATCTCATCTTCTAGAGTGGCAATGCTCTGAAATACATCACCAAAAGTGACCTTACTCCATTTTGCTAGAACTCCTTTTATCTTTTTTATTTTCGATTGAAACTTTATGAATGGGCATCCCTCGAACTCCACTTTCCAGTTCTCTTCGATGATCTTCTTAAAATTTGGATGTTTTGTCCAAAAATTAAGAAATTTGAATGGTCGCACTGTTATCTCCTCTTCAGATCCACATAAGACATGTAGGGGGGCATGGCTTGACCCTTGTCTCATGAGATGAAGGACCTCACTCAATGGAAGTATATTAAGAAACTCTTGATTGCATAATACTTTGTCCAGTCTTTTGAATATACACGCCCTTTCGATCCTGCCATTCAACCATGTATATTTACTCCCCGAGTACCTCAATTCTGTTAAGGCACAATTATTTATACACTGGTTAAAATCAACAGCTTCAAGATGGGTGAAATCTACCCCGCCTTCTTTTTCCTCTTCGATCCGTATTACAATAAAATCTCCACCCACCAACCATGGAAGAGACATTTCTTGGGCTACGACTTCTAGTTCCTCCCATAGCTCAAGCTTTTCTCTTGCATCACATCTAGTGTGTACTACTGTGAACAATATCTCTACATTGTTTTTGTTAAACTGCATGGTCAAGTGCTGCAAATTGTCCCTAACAACTTCCCCTAACCAATCATCATTCCACATAATCCATATTTTTGATGAGCAATTCCAGTAAGCATTCTGCATCCCTAATTTCCTTTTGTATTGTTCTAGCTCTTGTGGTCCTTGAAAGGGTTCCAAAAGGGATATAAAACTATATCGATGTCTCTTATTAAGGCCAGTTAATCTCTCAAATGCTTTCTGATATTTAACCGACCTTATATTCCAGAAGATTTCTTTCCCAATCATTGAGAAACATCTTCCGGTCTTTCCTTATTGCTCCTTGTTTTCACTTGAAGAGGTAGTGATGGTGCACATGATTTACTACGCTTAGCATCACTCTCCAGGCTTTTAATGTGTCTAGGGTAGATATCCCCTTCTATGACTACTATCTGTATAGTGTCTCCAATGTCTTGGTCTTCTTCTGTATCTCTTTTTCTTTGTTTCTCTTCTTCAGTAATTTCTTGTAAATCTGGATAACTTTTCGTTCTTATATCCTCCTCCTTGCCAAACTTGTATGATGATTCTCCTTCTTCTTCATTTCTTTGTGTGATATGTTTGTTCCCCATTACTTCGATAGCCTTATTGCTGCTCCTCGCATCTGCCTCACTCTCTTGTCGCTCCCCTTTTTCAACCGTTTGCGAGTCCGCTGGTGTTAGGCTTTGTTTTTGCTCCACAACCATCTTGGTGTTACTCTTTTTGCTGTATGTTCCATTTTTCCCCAAGGTCGATTCTTTTTCACCAAATGTTTTCTCAACCCAGTGTTTAGTGCCTTGACCTGTTTCAATTTCCACCAGTGTTACATCTATCGCTGGTTCCTTCTCTGTTTCCGCCAAGACTTCAAACTTGTTATCCGTGCTCACCACACTCTGCTGAGTATTTTTTTTGTTCCAAATTTGTTCTGTCTTTCTTCTTCCTTCTTTCCTCTACATGCCTCCATAAGTAACTTTCTGCTCTTTGTACTGCTCTTGATTTTTCGACCTTTGTTGCATCATAATCATGTGCTTCTTCCCTGTTTCTCCTTCCTGTACTTCCCCTTCTTTTTTATTCTTTTACCCTTGATACGCTCAAATTACACCTCCCTAAAGAAGCATAAGCGATCGTTATCAAGTAAAGAACCTAATTTGTAGGTTGGGGTCGATCCCACAAGAAAAGTGGCTTAGACTTTACTTTAACCAACAATTATATTCAATTAGTCAAATTACTTCCAGAAACAAGTAATTAAAGGGGGTTTTGTGAACAAATTGTAAGAATTCAATAAGTAATCAGTAATCAAAAGTCAATTTTGATTGTTATCAAGATGAGAGAAATAACTAGGGTATACGTGTTCCTCAAAAGCTCCTAACGCAGTAATCCTAGTAATAGCAATCATTTCCTAGTGCACTACATGCAAAGTGATAAGTTAGGAATCTCTAAATCGTTGGTCCGGCATCTAGAGAATTTCACCCCGCACCTTGGTCCGGCTACGTCTATATAATTTACTAATCCTTACCTTTACCTCATATTAGACATCATAATCGATGTTTGGCTTAGTTATTACTTCGCACCAATAGACACTAGCCTATTAGATAGTATCACACTAAATCTATGTTGATAATTCATTTGTTATTAACTACCTACTTGGTCTGACAAGTAGCAACAAGGCGAGTTCTAACGCGTGCACTCGTTAAAAAGACTTCTAAACGAAAGAATTATCAATGCATGCAAAACACTATTCAAGAATTACTTATTGACTATTCATACGATAATTCATTGTTTTAGATAATAGAATTATGAACTTATGTAAGAAGAATAATAAACCCAGAAATTTAACTTGAATTGCAACACCAAAAATCTTTCAAAACGAACTTAGGAAATTAAGAATTGCTAAAGTTGCAAGTTAATCTCCCAAGTCAAGTAACTAGAATAAAAATAATAAGGTCTAACCCCCAAAATTGAGGTTTACATGCCTTATTTATAGAAAACAAGTACCTAAATTAAAAGGGAAACAAAATAAGGAAGGTTGTTCAGGCACACGTCTTCATTCCACGAGACTGACTCATAGACCGTCAATGGATCTACGGTCTGTGAGTCCCTTCCGTCAGCCAGGACTTAGAAAATATTTCATTTTCCAAAAATCAGCTTCTCTGAAGCAAACGACGGAACTGCAGTACGGACCGTAGATTGATCTACAGTCCGTCAATCCCTCTTCGTAGCTCCATACTTAGAATTTTTCAAACATCAGGTACTAGAACCCTTGCAACATCAATCTACGGATCAACAGTACGGTCCGTAGATGGATCTACGGACCGTCAATGTCCACCATAGTTCCATACTTGATCAGATTTCCCTGATTTGCCTTCCATGCTTTGCATGCTGATCTACGACCACCATCTATGGAACGTTAATGGACTTACGGTCCATAGATCACCTCCATAGATGCCCTTTTCTGCATTCCTTTTAGCTGTCTCTTTACTTTTGCGCCTGAACATCTTTCCTGCAAAATATGATAAAAACACATAAAAACCAATACAAAAAGGCCCTAGACACACACAATTTTTAAGTGAAATGTATTAGAAATACCGTAAACTGTGGTATATCAACACTCTCAACTTAAATTCGTTGTTTGTCCTCAAGCGACGCACTAAGACTCTAGAAGACACTGGTATAGAAGCAAACATTTCAAGCACAAGCAATCACATGACTCTCTATCCCACTCACTTTCCGGGTGCAAAATTTGTTATCTTAGACTCGACAAGCTAATTCGTGCAGATCAAACCATGACAACGATCGACCAACCAATCACACAACATACACTGTTTCACCATCACCAAAGTACCAACTCACCGACAATGTAACTAGTTCCCTTACTTCAAATGAAATCCGTTTTCTTTCACACAATAACTATGATTTTGAATACAAGGATTCATTCAACACTCACACTCAGAAATAACTTCAATGCTCAGTACCATAGGCTTGTCCTTATTTTCACTGCTTAGACTCTCCAAACTAGACTCTAGGATCACTATAGGACTTTCTTGACTTGTAACGTAGGCTCGGGGTCAGGTGTGGCATATTTGGGTATTTCTTAGTGACTTTCTGCCCTCCTTGACATTACATTAGGCTTTTCAACCTCTTTTTGCCCTATTGTTGACATCCTGCCGTTTTACCTTCTTTCCCTTGATTTTATTCAATCATGGATGTGACTATAGACTTTGTAGATCTTTTTAATTTTTACTTTTATCTCTTTCTTGCGGTTTATTCTTTTTCTTTAGCTTTCAACAAGTCACATCCATTCCTCACTTTTCTCAATATCAAACTCTTTTCATACCCATTTTTCTTTCGGTTTCCTCTTTCATAGCCACCCTTAACTTATGGATTTTCCATTGGTTGAGGTGCACAATACCCAATGTCGGGTCAGGGCCAAGATTGAAGTTACTTTTTTACATTAGCCACCCTCAACTTAGGCCGAAAGCCTAAGTTGAGGTGCACATGTCCAAGGAGGGACCGGGGCCAACATAGTTGATTATGGGAAGGTGAGTTCAGGGTTTCGAAAGAAATGGTCTAATTTTAAGCTCAAAGCATTTGGATCAAAGGGAGCATTTATTTCATTTGGTTAGATCCTTCTTTTAGGCAGTTTGTGGACTTATCAGAATAAGGGCCTATGATCACTTCCTAGTCTCTAGAGTGAATTGTCTTTAGCAGGACTAACCGGGCAAGTTCTAGTTTTGCACAAAAACTGTCTGAACAATCAACTATTCTCACATACTCTTGGCACATAGTTTCATTATCAGATTACCCAATTTAAGTTTTAGCTTAAGTCATGCCATCAAGTTGATTCATTACCATGTCATACTCAGAGTCAACACATTCAACTTATCTTAGCCTACAAATTCTAGCACATATAACAAATTTTTGAACGGGTGTCAATTGTTTTTATAAGCCATCATGATTCATTCCTTTTCATGCTTCTATACATACGATCCTAACACATGCCGGTTCAACAGAAATTAAACAGTCTCTTGGGGAAAAAGAACACAGGCAAGAAAACCCCAAAGAGAGGATTTATGAGTTGGGTTACTCAGACTTCACCCTATCACTCACAATCCATTTACCCTACCCCTAACAAAAATAGATTGATTGTCCCTAATGTATACAAAAACAGTAACAAATAATGGATTGGGTGAAGCAAACCTGTGGCACATTGCGCCGAAGAAACATTAACAAACGGGTGGGTCCGATTTCCCAGGGCCCGCTGGAACCATACTTGGGTCACCCTCAGTAGTGCCCACATCAACCATCACACCCTCAGTAGTGCTCTCGGTCACTCTAACCGTACCATCAGTGTTGCTCACAACATCCCTCACGACAGGCGAGACCTCTACAACTAGGGCAGAACTCGATGCCCCTGTAATTCTCTCACGCATCCTCCGTTGGCCTAACTGTTCATCTAAAATCGAAGCCTTCCTAGCCTCCTTGTCCTACATACACTGTCTCTTTTGGGCTTTTTCTTTCTCAGTGTGACTAGAATAGTGCCTCTTGCCTTTTGTAGGTATAGGCTCAGGCCCATCCTCGGCAGTCCCACTGAATAAAACATCCAGCACCGTATCATCAGCCAACACAGTAGATGCAACCTGAGGCTCAACTGTAGGGGTGTTAAGAATGGCATCAATGTCGGTCCGGAGACTGGCTAACTTGGACTGAAAAGAGGATAGATCCATGGTCAGGGATGATCGCTCAAGGACTCTCAATTCAAAGACATCAATACGCTTGTTAACGGCCTAGATCTTCCGGTCCATCATTCCCTCAATCCTTTGCTCCATTCTGGCCTCGGACGCAGCTATCGATTTTTGCATCCAAGGCTGGATATGATGCAGCAGTGTGGCCATCTTAGCCTCTAATTTCTGTACTCTAGCCAATGGGACAACAACAACTCTTAATGGTGGTGTGGACCGGTATGAGCTAGGAGCCCTACTAGCAGCCTGAGAAGAGGAGGCCGGGACAGTATCGGTGTGCTCTGGAAAAATGGGGTTACCGTCCTGTGCCTGCCCCACTGTGTCTGCAAGATCTGTGCCCAAGGGAGGTACCTCAACCTGGGGCTCTCTACAAGGTGCTGCCATATTGGCCTCATCACGAATGAGGCCTATATCCAAAGTCCCAGTAGGGTGGACCAACCTGTCACAGTGCCAGATCGGCACTCCAGAGTCCTTGCACAATTGTAAAATCAAACATGGAAAGGGGTAAGTAGTGGATGTCTTGAATGCCCTCTCGTGAATCTTTGCCAGCAGTATGCGGGCAAAGTCAATCTCCACTCCTGCTACCAATACTGCAACCATGACCGCTCTGTCCCATGTGAGTTGGTTGTCAGCTTTTGTAGGCGATACCCTGTTACGCACTAACAACTAGAAGAACTTGGCCATAAAATTTAATGTGGCCTTGCGGATACCTAACTGTGGTGTGGTGACCTACTCCGCACGCTCGCCATCTGGAGCAATGTAGTTAGATAACCACAGTATAACAGCCTCTCGCTGCTCAGCATTCCTCTGGAAAGCGCCGCTCCGCACGATGTCCCATCTGTAATCAAACTCCGCTGTGTTTAGTGACCAAGAGTGACCCGTGGTAGGACCATAGAGAAAACGACTGATGGTGGCATGTGATATGTCCACCGGACAACCTCGGACCAAACTGGAAATGAGAGGGTCTTGGGCTATGGGCTTTGATCAGCTTGGAGATCGAACCACGGAGAGTGGCAGCATAGGAGGCGTAGAACTCCCGTACCCATCTCCTCACTATAGGTACCTGGGTCTCGAGCCATCCAGTCACACTTGTGAAGGCTAAAAAGCCGGTGGATGTCAGGGACAGTGTGCAATCACCCTGTGAGGACTCTGCGCTCCTCTGTAATAAGTCGGGCCATCTTCTCTTTGTCATTATTCATCTTGGCATCCCGATAGATTTTCCATTGGCCGTCAACACACCATCTGTTTGACTCACCGGCCACTGGAGTAGGGCCCTCATTCCTTGGTATTGGTACTGACTCTGAGCTAGTAGCCTCATTAGACGAGGCCGTTTGTTCATTTTGGTCGGACCCTATGGCTGACTTGGCATTGGACCCCGAAGCATGGGCTGACTCGGACCCTGAAGCTTGGCTAGACTCAGAGCCAAAAGCATGAGTAGACTTGAAGCCATACGTAGACCCAATAGTTGAACCGGAAGCAGCCCCAGTTGGTGACTCGATCAATGTGTGCTCCTCATCAGACTGGGAGACAGTGACTACGTCGGGGATCACCTTCCGGGGGGTGCCTCTGGTGGCTCGGGGTGTAGTGGGAGACGTCCTTGTGTTGGGAGGAACATATACTGGATGTTTTTCTGTGTCCGTGTCCTCATCGATTAACTTGAAGCTCGGGGCAACATATTTTGACTTGCCCTATTTTGAGTAGGTGACAAGCTTCTTGGGTGCCATCGTACCTGTGGAAGTGATATTAGTGCCAAAACTAACTATAAACACACTCAAAAAAATTTTAGAACTAAAAACGAACAGTAACAGTTCTATGAAAATTGCAGACAGAGACTACAGTGGTCATCCACGGAGGAGACCTACGGTCTGTAGATTGATCTACGGTCCGTGGAACCCTTCCGTGGATCAGATGACCAACAATATTGGTCGCAGATGGAAACCACGGATGTACAGAACAGTTCGTAGATTAATCTACGGACCGTAGTCAACATCCGTGGTTTCACACTTGGTGAAATTTTCAGGTGCATCCAACCACGAACCTAATCTACGGTCTGTAGACGAGTTATCATGGATGTGATCTGTTCTAGATTTCAGCCATTCTTTATTTTCAAGTCCACTTCTTAGACCATTTTCAACAATATCCTAGTATAACCATGCATTGCAACATTGAATCATGCTAGTTTGTCATTCTCAGGATTCCGATTAATCATTTTAACCAAGTATTTAAGACAAACTTTGGAACCCTAAGTCGAAACTTACATTTAGACTTATAATCACATACAACAAGGCAACACAATCACTATCTATTATTCCAAGGGTATTGTAACTTCCAATTTTATCATGCAATTTCATCTAACAAATACCCAAGGTCAAGACCCGACTCTCGACTTTCTATATTCAATATATGAACCGAAATTCAAAGTGAGGGGAAAGTCTATTACCTTACAAGCAACGAGGAGTGGGGTGAATGCGTGAGACACTAAGCTTTGCAAGACCAAAGAATTACCTCTTCGCTACTAACCCGAACACCGAACCTTGTGGGAATTTTTGGAGAGGAAAGGGAATTTAGGAGTTTGGGGAAAATGAAGGAAAGATTAATTGGGGAGTGATGAAGTGAGTATGGAGTGATTTAAGGAGTTTGGGAGGTTATGAAACGGTTTGGAAGTAAATGGAGGGAAGTGGAATGATTAAAATTGGGGAATTTTAAATAGGAGGTGTCCGGGTCGGGTCAGGCAGCATTGGGGTTTTGGACCCACGAGACCCCGTCTACGGTCCGTTGGTTGATCTACGGTCCGTAGTTTGAGACCATAGATCACTCTTACACTTGGAAAAGTTTAGAGGCTTACCTGGGATCTACGAACACCATCCACGGTACGTAGATGGATCGACGGACCGTCGATGGGGTCCGTAGACTTCTGCACCAGACCATTTTCTGCAGATTTTTCATAGCGTACCTGCATATGTAGCAACCATTAGGCTATTCTTTTTACATTTTCTGGACACTTTTTAGACACGGACCCTATGCTAATTCTAGCCAACACTAAAAAAACTAAAGCACCTATCGAAATAATACAAAGAATCAACTAAACACGGAGAACTGCTAGATGGAAAACAAAAACCTATCGTTGGCTAGATTGTACAACTTGGGTTGCCTCCCAAGCAGCGCTTGATTTAACGTTGCGGCACGACGTAGGCCTGTTGATTACTTAGACTTCATCAAGATGATAGGCCTCCACAACTTCTTGCACACTTTCAGCGTTTCCCAGATAGATCTTGATCCTTTGCCCGTTAACCCATAAACCCTTGTTCCATCACTGTTCTCAAGCTCAACCGCTCCATGAGGAAGCACTTTTGTGAGCAAAAATGGCCCGGTCCATTTGGATTTGAGTTTGCCCGGAAACAATCGCAACCTAGAGTTGAATAGAAGCATAATATCACCCATAACTAATTCTTGTTTTTCAATTCTTTGATCATGATACCTCTTCATCTTCTCTTTGTACAAGGATGAACTTTCATAAGCTTTTAGGTGAAACTCATCAAGCATATTCAAGTCATTCATTCTTTGATTAGATGCGGCGCCCCAATCCAAATTTAGCTTCTTCATTGCCCACAAAGCCTTATGCTATAGCTCTATCGGTAAATGGAAAAACTTCCCATATACAAGTTAGTAAGGAGACATACCTATGTGAGTCTTATATGCAGTGCGATAGGCACATAGAGTATCATCAAGCTTCCTTGACCAATCTGTTCTATTAGCATTCACAGTCTTTGCCAAAATCTGTTTGATCTCTCTGTTAGACACTTCAACCTGCCCACTAGTCTGCGGATGGTAAGGAGTGGCTACATTGTGGCGGACACCATATTTCTCAAGTAGCGCCTTGAACAACCTATTACAAAAATGGGAACCTCCATCGTTGATAATCGCCCTCGGTGTACCAAATTTGGAGAAGATATTCATTTTCAAGAATGCGGTGACACTTTTACCTTCATTGTTGGGGGAGCGCAACTGCTTCCACCCACTTCGATATATAATCAACCGTCAACAAGAATATACTTTATCCCATATGAACTCACAGATGGACCTATAAAAATCAATGTCCCATACATCAAACAACTCTATCACCAATATAGGATTCATAGGAATCTCTTGCCTCTTCGAAATCCCTCTTTCTCTTTGGCAACAATCACAAGACTTGGCGAAATCATGAGCATCTTGGTGGATGGTAGGCCAGTAGTACCCACACTGCAAAATCTTATGTGCAGTTCAAATACCACTATGGTGCCCACCAACAGTCGATGAATGACATGCTTCAAGTACACTCAACATCTCAATCTCGGGCACACAACGATGAATAATTCCATCAGCACAACTACGATACAAGTAAGGCTCATCCCAAAAGAATTTCTTCACATCATGCATAAACTTTTTCCTTTGGTGAAAAGACAAATCCGGGGGCACAATATCGCTTGCCAAATAATTAGCAAAGTCTACGAACCAAGGAATCAGATCATGAGAGGCAGCCAATACATGTTCATCTGGAAAAGCATCATTAATTTCAGCCATATCACCAAGCTTTAGCATAGCCTCCTCCTCCAATCTGGACAAGTGATCGGCAACTTGATTTTCGGTCCCCTTTCTATCCTTTACCACAAAATCAAACTCTTGCAGCAACAATACCCATCTAATTAGCCTTGGTTTTGCATCCTTCTTCGCCATCAAATATCTCAATACAGAATGGTCAGTATGCACTATGACCTTAGTATCAAGCAGGTAGGATAAAAAATTTTTGAATGTGAAAACCACTGTAAGAAGCTCTTGTTCAGTCACAGTATAATTCTTCTGGGCCACATTTAGAGCTTTGCTAGCATAGTAAATAGGATGGCGAATTTTCTCTCGCCTCTGTACCAATACTACACTAAGCCCCACTCCACTCGCATCACACATTACCTCAAACGGTTGTCCCCAATCCAGTGAAATAATGATAGGTGCAGTGACCAACTTTTCCTTCAGCTCTCCAAGTGCTCTCAGACAAGCATCATCAAAATCAAACTTATACTCATTTTCGAGTAGTTTGCACAATGGATGTGCAATTTTAGAGAAATCTTTGATGAACCTCCTATAGAAACCTGCATGCCCAAGAAAACTTCGAACACCTTTTACAGAGATAGGTGGTGGAAGTTTTTCAATTACCTCAACTTTTGCTTTATCTACCTTAATGCCCTTCTCAGAAATTCGATGACCTAGAACTATCCCTTCTTTCACCATAAAATGTCACTTCTCCCAATTTAGCACCAGATTGCAGTCTTCACACCTTTTAAGCACCTTAGCTAAATGATCCAGACATCGATCATAAGAGTCACCTACCACAGAGAAATCATCCATGAATACTTCAATAGTGTCCTCCACCATATAAGAGAATATTGACATCATACAAAGCTGGAAGGTCGTTGGAGCATTGTACAACCCAAAGGGCATCCGTTTGAAGGCGAAAGTCCCATAAGGGCAAGTGAATGTGGTTTTCTCTTGGTTCTCCGGAGCTATAGAAATGTGATTGTAGCCCGAATAACCATCAAGAAAACAATACCAACCCTTACCAGCAGGTCTATCCAACATCTGATCCATGAATGACATAGGGAAATGGTCCTTTTCTATCCAAGTATTTAGCGTCCGGTAATCCGTGCAGACTCTCCATCCAGTCACGGGCCGCATCGAAACAAGCGCGTTTCTCTCATTAGGCACCACAGTAATCCCACCTTTCTTGGGCACACATTGAACAGGGCATACCCAACTACTATCTGCAATGGGATAGATAACTCCAGCATCCAACCACTTGATGATCTCTTTTTTAACTACCTCTTGCATATGTGGATTTAATCTTCTTTGGTGCTCAATACTTGGTTTGTGATCTGGTATGAGTTGGATTTTGTGGGAACAAATACCAGGAGGAATCCCAATAATATCCGCAATAGTCCATCCAATAGCTCGCTTGAACCTCTTTAGCATAGTCACCAAACACTCTACTTGTCTCGCATTTAGATCTGCCGCGATGATGACCGACAAAGTCTTATCTTTGCCCAAGAATACATACCTCAAATGTGGTGGTAGAGCTTTAAGCTCTAATTTCGGTGCCTCCACAATAGATGGTCTCGCTGGTGGGGACTCACGATTCTTCATGTCTAACTCATACTTCTTTTGTTTTGATCGATATTCACACCTATCGAGTGCAGCTACCAACTCATCGTACTCTTCAATACCATCACTATCGAAATTCATCATAACTGCTGCTAGTGCCCCAACATCGAGTCGCTCTTTAATTTGCACTTCTGCTTCACTCTCAACTCTGTTAGTTATAGTAGATACCATTTGGAGCTCACCACTCTGCTTCATAGACCTACAAATATTGAAAATTGCTTCTTCATTGTTCAGTCTGAACTTCATCTGTCCCTTCTCCATATCAACCAATGCACGACATATGGCAAGAAATGGTCTCCCAAAGATGATGGGAACATCAAAATCAACCTCACAGTCAAGAATAAAAAAATCCACTGGAAAGATGAAGGACTCCACTTTTACTGGCACATTATGGAGTACACCAATGAGCCTTTTTAGGGTTCGATCGGCCATAAGTAGCCACATCGTAGTAGGTTTTGGATCCCCTAGACCTAACTTATTAGAAATAGACAATGTCATGAGGTTGATGCTAGCAACAAGATCACACAATGCCTTAGCAAAGTGTAACAACCCTATAGTACATGGGATC
>NW_006239106.1:13528-15694 GCF_000226075.1 Solanum tuberosum
GGGCTTTGGGTCTCTTAGACCCAACCTCTTGTAAATAGACAATGACATGAGGTTGATGCAAGCACCAAGATCACACAATGTCTTAGAAAAGTGTAACAATCCAATAGTACATGGAATCGTGAAGGCACCAAGATCCTCCTTCTTTTGCACAACAGACCTTGTAGCAATAGTGCTACAATGCTGTAATCTATCATCATCTTCAAAACTCACAGACCTCTTCTTTTTTACCATATCTTTTATAAACTTTGCATACCCAGAATTTGCTCCAAAGCTTCTATCAACGGAACGTTGATGGAAAGTTGTTTCAACATAGTAATAAACCTGCGATATTTACCATCTTCAGTCTTCTTCACTAACGTCTGTGGAAAAGGTAGTGGAGGTCTAGGTATGGGGACCACTTTCTGAGATATCTCTGCTTCTTTCTCTGTCGCAGTCTCAGACTCTTCTCTAACCTCTACCACATCTTTTTTTCTAATCTCAATATCCACCACAGTCGGCATAGGTGGATCTATGGTTTGCTTACCCCCTCGAGTAGTAACTGCCATACAATGACCATCATTCTTTGGATTCTGAATGGTGTTTCTCGGAAGAGTGCCAGGTTGACGTGGGTTCACTGTAGTAGACAACTGAGTCATCAACTGCTCTAGATGCTTTATTGACACTGCATGGGCATCAACCTTTTGACTAATACCAGACAAGTTGTTTCTCATCTCCTTCACATTCCTGTTAGTTGCATCAAACCTTCTCATCATCTTATCTATCATATCTTCAATATGCATCATATTGCCTCCAACTTCCCTAGTACCAAATTCCTAATTTTGAGGGGGAACACAAGGTTCATCCCGATCGTTTCTGTTTCCATAGTTATTCCGGTTGTAGTTGTTGTCGCGATTGAAGTTCCCATCCCGGACATATTGACCCTCTCGATTGTAATTTCCATAGTTCCAACCTTGGTTTCCTTGACGTTGGCGCTAATTTTCTGTGTTGGATCCGTGAGCGTTAGGTCGGAAACCCCCCGTCTGATCATTGGCATAAGCATCCTCTTCATAGTAACACTCTTCAACTGGTGGTGGCGTTCTAGTCAAGTAATTCACAACATTTACCTTCTCTGCACCTCCGCTCACATGCTTCAATACCAACCCCAACTCGGTCCTCATCTGAGCCATCTCCTCACGAATCTCCTCTGCAGACTGATTGTTCGTAGCATGAACGACAAATGTGTTTCTCCCAGTATCCGACCTCCTAGTGCTCCATGCTTTATTGTTACGAGAGATCTTTTACAATTTTTCTGCAATCTGCGCATATGTGCACTCACCATATGATCCTCCAGCAATAGTATTAAGCACTACTTTATTGTTGTCATCCTGACCTCGATTTAAATATTCCTTCAGCGACTCATCATCAATACGGTGATTCGGAACACCTCTTACAAATGCAGTGAATCTGTCCCAAGACCTACTCACAGACGCTCCAAGTAATGCTACAAAATTATTGACCCTATCTTTGTGATTGAGCTTATTGGACACTGGATAATATCTTGCTAAGAACACATCCGTCAGTTGCTCCCATGTATATATTGAGTTATAAGGAAGCTCAGTGAACCATACAACAGCATCGCTTGTTAGTGATAGAGGGAACACTCGCAACCCGATGATATCCATATCTAAGTCTGGTCGACCTACATAGCTTTTGCAAACCATCCTTAGCTTGGCTACGTGAGCATGTGGGTCCTCTGATGGTGACCCCGAGAACAAGCCCGTTGCTGTAAGCATCTGCGCCAAACAACTGGTCACTATAGTTGTCATGTAGGACAATAGGTCCATCTGAGTTAGCAATATTGACGTTGCCCCTATAGTTGTCATGTAGTCGTGGCCCTGGTGGATCCTGCATCCTCAATGCATTTCCCAATTGATTTTCAGCTGGAACCTGGTTGGCCCCACCAACTACCCTCGGAGGTTGCAACTCAACTTCATCACCTATATTGCCTCTAATAGGATTAACTTGAACTCCTTGATTGTTCATTCTTTGCAAAGTTTGGTTCAACTCTGGATCGTACGAAGTTAGTGGTTCGCCCTGGCTCCATGTACTTGGCATACACTAGAGTCAGAACCTGAGAGAAACAAAAACAAAAAGTAAAATTAGGAAATATTTGACTAAAGTTCAATA
>NW_006239106.1:16133-22113 GCF_000226075.1 Solanum tuberosum
GTCCGGCAAGTAGCAACAAGGCGAGTTCTAACGCGTGCACTCGTTAAAAAGACTTTTAAACGAAAGAATTATCAATGCATGCAAAACACTATTCAAGAATTG
Organism: Solanum tuberosum; assembly: GCF_000226075.1. Taxonomy (NCBI): domain Eukaryota; kingdom Viridiplantae; phylum Streptophyta; class Magnoliopsida; order Solanales; family Solanaceae; genus Solanum; species Solanum tuberosum. Next base: position 16,236 of record NW_006239106.1, read on the forward strand.
CTTATTTACTATTCATACTTTGTTAATCACTAATGGTTTCCACAACCCTAGTTGTGGAGTTTAGTTACCCATAATCATATGAACAAAATTCATTGTTTTAGTTAATAGAATTATGAACTTACGTAAGAAGAAGAATAAACCCAGAAATTCAACTTGAATTGCAACAACAAAATCTTCAAAACGAACTTAGGAAATTAAAAATTGCTAAAGTTTCAAGTTAATCTCCCAAGTCAAGAACTAGAATAAAAATAATAAGGTCTAACCCTCAAAAATGAGGTTTACATGCCCTATTTATAGGAAAAAAGTCCTAAATTTAAAGGGAAAGAAAATAAGGAAAGTTTGTTCAGGCACGCATCTTCATTCCACGAGACTGACTCACGGACCGTCAATGGATCTACGATCCGTGAGTCCCTTCCGTCAGCTAGGACTTAGAAAATATTTCAGCTTCCAAAAATCAGCTTCTCTGAAGCAAATGGCGGAACTGCAGTACGGACCGTAGATCGATCTACGGTCCGTCAACCCCTCTCCGTAGCTCCATACTTGGAATTTTTCAAACATCAGGTACTGGAACCCTCGCAACATCAATCTACAGATCAACAGTACGGTTCGTAGATAGATCTACGGACCGTCAATGTCCACCGTGGTTCCACACTTGGTCAGATTTCCCTGATTTGCCTTCTATACCTTGCCTGCTGATCTACTACCACCATCTACGTAGCATCAATGGACTTACGGTCCGTAGATCACCTCCGTAGATGCCTTTTTATGCATTTCTTTCATTCATCTCTTTACTTTCGCGCCTGAACATCTTTACTGCAAAATATGATAAAAACACATAAAAACCAATACAAAAAGGCCCTAGACACACATAACTTGTAAGTGAAATGTATTAGAAATACCGTAAACTCACGGTATATCAACCCTTCATCCCCATCCTTCTTAGGATAGAGCTCTGGATGTATAACATTGCATTGCTCCTCATTATAACCTTGGATTTTGCAGCTCTTGCAATATGTCGGCACATAATCATATTTGATCTTTATCTATCTTTCTGAGACCTCCCCTGATTGCCTCCTAAGCCCTACATTGATTCTTTTTGTGAATTCCCTTGGGAGATCTACCTCGACCTTCACCCGAGCACAACTAGGCCTCGTTTGATTTTTTGTTGCTAGATTTACTTGTAAGGGCTTTCCCACTGCAGCAGCTAATGAAAATACAGCTTCCTTGACGAAAAAATTAGGAGGCAATGACGGGAAGGATATCCAGGCAATGACTGTTGAGGTCTCTTCCAATGAATCGAACATGGGCTCCCATTTTAACGTTCTCATAGGATACGACCATCCTTTGTGCATAAGATAAAAAGCCAGCTTTGACAATAGGCTTACATAGTTTTCCAGACATAATGCTCTAATCAATACGTGCCAATTACTCAATAATCCTATGTTGCACTCGCTTTTTAGTTCACATTGTTTCGGTATGATCTTCCTCAAATCTTGTATGTCTGGTCAGCCATACGAGAATTTTCCAACTACTGCATATGCCAGATTCTCTTTAATAATCATCTGCTCAACTTTTTCCTCCTCCCAAATTATTCTAGGTTCTCCATAGAGATTGGCAATGGGTTTTGCTACTGTCTGTACCGTCCATAACGTTGCAACATAACTTAGTTTCGGTGGAGTGATAGTGTCTTTAGGCTGCAGATCCACCCCTGGCGGGGGTTGACCTGGTGAACTGGTGGCCATGGCCACTGGAAATTGATCGGTGGTGCTTAGGGTTTACAGTGGCTGCGTATTTAATGTTTAATATATTAATATTTTATAGTGAAAGGGATTGATTATTAATTACATAACGGATAATGATTCAACTTGAAAATTTTGGATAGAGAACGAATTAGCAGAGTAGATATTAGTTGTTACAATAACTAAGAGTATATGTCCAAATTTTGAGTTTGGTTGACGACTAAAATACATAAGTAGCACCTAGCCTGAACAGAAATAACCTCATCAAAATAGATAAAATGCTCATCAGTCAGAGAAATTGATCTATCTTCTTAGTTAATATATATGCCTTTTGTTTTCTTTGATCCATAAATTAAACACATTTTTATTTCGAGTTTAAGTATACCGTACGAATCAATGATGACACACATTTTAACATTCAATACAATAAACAAAATAACTACAGAGAGTAGCTATCATTTGATGTAAGTAACTTTTTGTTTATGAAGTAACATCTTATTGGAAAATTAGCTGTATACCATTTCTTTCGCACTAACAGTTCCTAACGTTAACAAAATCAATCAAATTTTACGACAACAAAAGAACAGAAGACAAAAAAAAGTAAAGCTCTCTGCATTTATTTGATGATAAAACAGTTTGCTGCCTATTCATAGTACAGGGCTGAGTTTGTAATGACCATCTCAGCATACAGAAACGTTGGGTACTCCCCATCCGTCCATGTACAATTGACATTTAAAATGTCGACTTTGGGGGTGGCAAATCCGCGGTGCAGTTGCAAATCTGTCAAGTTTATCTCCTTGCATTGAGAACAAATAAGGGAAACTTCAGGGCAAGAGGTCAAAATTAATAGAAACTTTCTCAAGTTACAAAACTGTAACATCCGGCAATTTGAAATAACTATGAAGATGCTTAGAATTGGAAATAGTCATTTTTGGAAGGAATTTAAAAATCTGGAAAATTTGGTTAAGTATGGAAAAAAGTGAGTTTTTAGCCAACTTTGAGCAGTCATAACTCCTAGCTCAGTATGATTTAGGTGTTGTTCCAGTTATTTTTGTGAATCTTGTGGAATGATCTTTCCAACGCCACCGAGTTTACTCGATTCCGAGTTCGTATGAGTGAGTTATGCCCTTTTTAAGTTGGGCTGTTGGCAGGGCAGTTAACCCGATTTTGTAAGGGTATTTTGGTCTTTTCCCTAGCCAATTCTTTTGGGTTATATTGAGGTGTTAGGATGATTTTATATCAGTTTTCCCTTTTTAAAAATGAGTTAGAGTAAGGGTTTGTGAGTGAAGAGGAGAAGAAGAGGAGAAAGAGAAGATCAAGCAAGGTTTCGTCAAAGATTGTCGTGGATATCGTCGGGGGTGATCCCTACTAGGTATGTGAGATTCATAGTTGTTAGGTTGGTTCATTCCCCCACATGCCAAACTCGTTTTAATTTCGAGAAAAGATTGTTTGTGTTGTTGAAGTTTTTAGTTGTTGAAGTTGTGGTTTTGTTGTTGAAGTTCCTTGTTGATTTGGGACATGTTTTCGGTTGTGTTTGTGAGTTGAAATCTATTATATATTGAGGGGTTTCATGATTCTAAGTGTTTGGGGCTGGAACCATTGAATTTAAGGAGGTTTAGAGTTGGAAAAATGAGAGAGAAAAGTCGAGTTTTCGGGGGAAATGGGGTGGCGCGTCGCGTCTGCCAGCGCCCCCCAAAAAGGGTTCTGAACTTTTCCCCTTGGGGTGGCGCGCTTAGCAGTGCTCCCCAGCTGCCCCTCTGAACTTTGTGGTCTGGCGCCCCGCACCTCTCAGAGCGCCAAGGACGCCAAGTTTTCCCTTTCATTCCCCACTCTTTCATGCATGTTCCTTGGTAATGTACCTATGTTTTATAGTGGTTTTCAACACTCTAAGGTACATCCAAACATCCCGAATTGATCCGTAAACATGAAACCATTACCCTCAAATCCGTACTCCAATTCGAGGAAAGTTCGGATCAAGTCAAGTGAAGTTAGAGTAAATCTTAGAAGTTAAGAAATAAGTCCAAGCAAGTCTTTAAAGTTTTTCAAGAGTCTTTGTTAAAAGTATGGTCTCTAGATATACCATCAATGTTTAAGCAGTATGAATATCCCGAGTCATCAATGATCATATTAAAAATATGGTTTTGAGATGTTCTTTTTAGAAAGAGTTTTCAAGAAAAAGGAACTATGATTCCAAAAGTGCCTTTGGGCTAGATTTTGAGTAATTATCTCAATTAAAGAAAGATGTGTTTAAAACACTTATGAGCTAAAGTATTTTTGGGAGTAGTCTTGAGCACCGAATTGGGGACACGAGTTCATATTAACTCAACTCTCCATAAGAACCATGTAGCCAAACATGGGAATTTAACGGGTTATTCTTTTTTAGATAATCACGTAAGATTAAGCTAGTGGATCCACTAAGTTAAGTAAGGTCCTATATCACGGAAAGGTATATGATGGTCCTTGGGCAACGTGAGGTAAAATGTTGTAACATCACTAGGGCTCATAGTGGTGGTTGTCGGTTCCCCACTAAAGTTATATTACTTTCATATAAGTAAAGTTGAGTTTATTATCGTTTTATCCTTAACGAACTAAGTTGTTTACACTTTTTTACAAGTTATTTATATATTGCATGTGTCTTATTGCTTTATATATTGAGTTCGGTTATTCATGAGTCGAACAGAGCCAAGGTAAGTGTTCTCTTGTACTCCTTTCAAGCTTGAGTTGTGGTTTAGCTTTCTAGCTCGCATACTTATACATTCCATGTACTGATGCAAGTTGTCCTGCATCTTGTTACAATGCAGACACAGGTACCTCGGATCAACATCCAGCACGTTGTTGATCCAGCTGAGCACTCCAGAGTCAGTGGTGAGCCTCTTTGCCTTCCGGAGGACTCTGTGATTTTGTGTTCCTAGTTTTGTTTTATTAGGATGTTGCAGGGTCTGTCCCAACATCCATCTTAGTATTATAGAGGCTTCATAGACAGTCAGTCAGTTAGTTTTCAGTCTCTCGTCTATGTATATATATAATATTCTATTTTGAGACTCGAGTTGCCTTTTTGGCCAGATTTTATCAGTTGGGTTGTTTTATGACCTTTTATTGTATTGAGTTGTTTTGTTGAGTTAGGTTTCCGCTGAGTTAAGAAAGCCAGGCCAAGGGTTTGCTTGGGGCTATCAATGGTCTCCGAGTGCCGGTCCCGCCCAGGGTGTAGGCTCGGGCGTGACATAAATTGCCTGAGCATTCAAGAACGATTTCCTAGTGCTTCAATTGTCTTACAATTTTAAGTTTAGGAATTTTATATCCTATATACACAAGTGACATCAAATTCAAAGAATCAATCTCCATTATGTCCCCACAAAATTGAATCTTCAAGTCTTTCATGGATTGAGATATGATAAGTCTTAATGCTCCCAGATGTTTTGATGATCTTCTCACAAATGCAGGGACCCGGTCCTCTGTAAAGTATGCTCATCTAGGCCTATGTGCTACACAACTGGAAAGCTATCCACGTCAGAGGTTGATGTGGTCGTCGGTGTACCACACCAATCAGAAGGGACGAGGTTGTTTGTCCAATGGTTATTAACTCTTTATGGTTTATATATTCAACATGACAAACAACAATTCAACTCATTCATTCAAAAAGAGAATATTCAAGCTTCATAAAACAACAAGGGACCTCATAACTGACGAATAACTTCTTAAATCAACTGTTATTTCATTGCTTGTATTTTGTGCTTACATTGTAGGATTCGTTTCACAAGTGTTAGAAACGTTTCAAACCTTGGGTGAATCATTTCAGGAGCCTAGTTGAGAGTAACTTTAGCATCCTACGTTAAAAGTCTATATTAATCAGTTGGGTTAGTATAGTATGCAATGCAGGCATTGCTTTGGCTCATTGAGTGATAGTTGTATTACTCAGAATAGAGAATAAGAGGTTAATCTCGTGTGTGGTGTAAACTATTTTTTACTTTTGCTTGTGAAAATTAGTAAAAATAGTTGAAAATCTTGTGAGAGGTCGTAGTTTTACTCTTTTGAGCAATGAGGTTTCCATATAAAGTTGTGTGTGCTATGTTTACTTTCAGTATTTATCTTTTGTTCATCTCAACTGTGTGAAGGACCTGGTCTTATGTAACTAGTAGACG